>NC_090750.1:71240736-71259038 GCF_036898095.1 Palaemon carinicauda
TGCTACATCGAGAGAACGATAGAGCTCGATGTTGAAGCTTTAAAGTTACATCTGTATGGAAAGTTGCTAAATTCTTGCCTGCAGCTCACTTGTTGACCTAGTGAACGGCTTCCATTTTCAGTGTTTTACTAGCGAGGCCTAGTAACAACAAGCTACAATGGTGGACATGGATAAGTTTGAGAGAATTGTCCTCAACTTTTATCTGTATGGCTGAGTTGCTAAGTCAATGGAATCTTAGTTTCTTTGGCCTGGGTTCGATTCCTTTGCAGATCAGAAGCTATCTTTTGAGTTGATTTCCCCTTGGGTCTCTGATCCCGAGGTAGAGAAAATCCAGATATTAGGAGGTGTATAATATATGACTTATTTATATATATAGCCAGTCTCTTGTTCTTTATTATATAGGGGTTATATATACACATACACACACACACACACACACATATATATATATATGTATATATATATATATATATATATATATATATATATATATATATATATATATATATATATATATATATATATATATATACACACACACACACACACACACACACACACACACACGCAAACGCAGGTCATATTCAATCCTTTAACACCTTATAGTTATATCTCTTCATTGGGAGAAACTCTCCGTTTATATTTTATAATAACTATTGAAATTGATAAAAAGTGAGAATAATTTTGTATAGAATGACAAAACAATCGCAATATTTACCTGATCTTACTTTCCCGTTCCAAGCCTCCATCATTCTACCTGTCCCCGGATGGGAGTTCTCGAAAACTGAATCTATCTGGCCTAGTTTTTCTTGGAAGGTTGATGCGTCGCAAACTTTGTGCCTTGTACTGGAATACCATCCGCTTAAGCTGTCAACTTTGATATGGAAACTACTCCAGATGGTTGGAAAGGGATATGGGGAAAGAATTTTTCCTTTTGTGTAGGGGTGTGAAAGGAGAGTAAAAGTGATGTGGGATGGTGCATACAGAAAGTCGAAGACTTGAAATGCTAAAGAAAAAAAAAAATGGAAATTGAAAGTTTTGAGTATTTTTCCGCATGAAGAGGCACAAACGATTTATTTATTGAATTCTTTGGAGGGAATTCAGTTCCCTTTAGGATACTTTCGCTGTGCATTGATCCAATTTTAGTCTTGAATGTTTCGAAAGATGATAGTCACTAAGCGTATTATTTATGGGAAAGACATGGACAGATATATAAGTAGAATTATTATTATAGCAAATCAAGTTTCTAATATAGTGTTAACACGGTAAATATACTTTTTCCTATATTGATATTAATTAAGTAACTATTGCTTACACTCCCGTAACAAGGTTGGTTAAGTATTATGCATTGAGACAGCCAATTTACAAAATTCTGATATTTTCATATTCTGGACTCCAAGTGTAATTTTTCAACAATCATACCTTTTTTTAACCATCAAAATAGGTGTCAGACGAACAGACTCCTGTAGCAAGGGCTAGACATAGAACCAAAAAACCTTTCCTCTCCCTGCATGTCTTTTCTTTTCTCAAACTGTTTTTAATACTATCAAATATCGCATGAGGGTCTTTCCCTCTCTTTTATTCTTCTCCTGTACTTCTCTTTCTCCCTTTTTCCTTATTCTTTCCCATCAGGAGTACCTGCCTTCGGGCTATAAACTGGATTGTATCCAGGGGTACTTATCCTTCCCCCTATCCCTATCCTTATCCTTATCCTTATCCTGGACTCCAAACAGTGTTAGGTTTCCTTTCCTTTGCGTATTTCACTTTAGTTATACTTATGGGTACATGCGTCTAAGCAAACTACCTTTAATTAAATAAGGTATGAATACTGTAATAAACAACAACAGTGACTGCACTTGGCTTTTTAGGATTGATAACTCCATGACATATTCATGACAATCTTCGTGGCTCGGAAAATTAATTTTATGTATGTTGATTCTCACTTTAACTTCGTATTAATTATATTAATATCTGAATAACAATTAGCACGTTATTCTTTTTGCACTATGCTACGTATTATCAGCTTGAGTAATAAAGCAAATTGAAGTTCGAATGTTTCTCTATGATATTACGTTGATGTTCTGCTACAGTAAGATTCGATCCTCTATATGTACGTTTTTTTCCATACACTGTTGAAATTTTTTATTAAAAAACGGTAAAAGTCTGGCAACATTTATTCCAGGATTTTTACCGGTTTAAAAACGGTTATATTGACGTTTAAAGTGATATTATGGTCACCAACCCGAAAAAGATAATAACAAAGTAAGGTAAAGTTACGGTCGCTTGTATATTACTGAAATACGGTTGAGAACCGTATATTTTTACGGAGAATTTCAGATAAAGATTACGGTTTTTTCTAATAGTTTAGTATAATAAAATTCCCCGATCTTTTAAAATATAATTTCTGATAAACTTTTACCCTCCTTGTTCAACAGTAAATAATATGAGACCAACCGTAGGTACTCTTATATGACAAAACAATCTTTTTTAATGGCAGTAACACTACAATTCTCTTTTCATTAATTCATAGATTAGGTTTCCGTTGGAGGTGTACTATAAAGACCTTAGCTGCAGAGTTAATGGTGCCTCCAATGTCATAAAACCACGGAAGCCAGGTAGAGCCCCTCATTTTGTTAAATCCTGTACTGTTCTTGCATCTTTATACGAGGACTTTACTGGCGAAAATGGTACTGGAAATAAAAGTAAAGAGGGAGAGGGGGCGAAAACGTCCCCCCTAAATGTTGAAGGAGCGGAATTTCTTTTGGTGGGCAGGAAATGTTGATGACCTTGGGATGGTGTATGCAAGATATTGTTATTCTTTTATTTTTATTACTATATAGTCTATAATGGAGGATTTCTTGTTCATTTTCGTCTCCAACGAAAAGCTAAAATTGCAATTTTTAAAGGATTCTAACTGCAAACCGTTGAACTGGTACCGTATCTTTCTCATGGGCAATATAGTGTAAGGGAAGCCGTACTTAATTTAAACATGAAAACTCATAAACCTACAAATTAGATTACATAAATTTTTAAATATGCAAGATTCAATGTTTCTAATGATATTTGAATAAGGTTGTGATAAATATTAGGTAAATCAAAACTAGGGTAAATTTACGATTCTCTCTCTCTCTCTCTCTCTCTCTCTCTCTCTCTCTCTCTCTCTCTCTCTCTCTCTCTCTCTCTCTCTCTGTACTGCTCACAGTTTTTCATAAGTTTTCCCTCAAGGAGAGATGTTTGGTCCTGACCTTTTTTATGCAGACTATAATGAAAAGTGGCTCCATTTTATTAAATATCTTTAATGAGTTCTTACTATACAAGGGAACATGCACTGCTGGAGAAATTAATTTCTTCTCTTAAGCCTTCAAGCAATTGAAACTTGTATCAAAGCCCTTTGTACAGCTTTACTGTCTGATTTTTCTATTATTTTTTTCCTTCTTTGTTAATGTCCACAAGATCTAATCAAGATAGCTTGTTTAAATTTGATTTGTACTGGCACTTAAAAGGGCAACGTTTACACGAAAGCTTTAATTTCTGCCGTAAGAAAAAAATATGTAATGACTAGAACCTTTTAAGAACTGTTGTGTACATAGTTTTTGAGACTCGCTTGAAGATCTAGGTGTTTGGATTGAACATGTACAAATATCAATATATTTAGATTAATAGAGTATTTTATATTTTTCCGCCTCACTGCCTGATAAAGGCTACAAGACCCTGCAAAATTATTATTTTATATAGAGAGAGCAACATCTCATTGATTGGTTAGAATTACCTTGTCCAACCAATCAGCGATCAGAAAACTTTTCCGAGCTAAAAGGGCACCGCTGCTAGTCGGTGCGAATCTGCCTCGCTAAAAAAAAAAAAAAAAAAAAAAAAAAAAAAAAAAAAAAAAAAAAAAAAAAAAAAACTATAGTATCTAGGGGATTAAATGAATGCTTCATCGAGAAAGTGCGCATATGCAACGCAGTATATATAATTTTGTGGCTCCCAAAGATCAGCGACTAGTTAATTTTGATAGACAGTGTTAACACAACATCAAGAAACCAATTGTATACTTTTAGATTGCCATAAGAAATCTTTATTGTCGATACATCTAAAATTTAGATGTATGAACAATAAATATTTCTTTTGGCAATTCTAAATTCAAGGTATTTGTGTAAGTTTATATCTAAAGATTCAATCTCTTATTTTATGTACTAATTAAAGCTAACTAAGAAATTAGTTAGCATGCAAAAACAGCTGTTATTCTTACTATTTCATAACGATATATCATTTTTGTATTCGGCAGCAGGTCAACCGACACAATTAAGCACCGCTGTTTGGACATACTTTGTTTATATTTCAACCAGCAGTAAAAGCAAAATGATAACACCTCGTGTTCAGTATAAAAAAAAAAAAAAAAAAAAAAAATATCGGAAATTCACCGTAAAGATATATTGTTCTCAGCTGTATTTCAGGAAAATATAGGCGACCGTAATTTCTACCCCATTCTGTTATTATCTTTTACGGGTTGGTGACCGTATTATCACTCCTTTACTTCAATATATCCGTTTTTTAAAACGGTAAATGCCCGGCAACATTTATTCCAGGATTTTGACCGTTTTTAAAGGCAAATTTTTAAGTGTAGTTATTCAAAATGTATATTCTTTTTTAAATGACATCAACCTCAAGAGGAAAACTAATGACGTAATTACATGAATAATCTTAGTATAGTTTCTTTCATACCTTTTTCAGTGCAAATTCTACATTTTTCTTTTAATTTTATGCAAACGTGGCAAGTGATGTATTATGATGTTTCCAGACTAAACATTTTTCTCCACATGAAGACTAAGGATAAACGTATGAAACTTCACTTGATCTAAATGATCCAAGAGAAATGTAACGCGTGAAATATGTCTCTGCTCCATTATATAAAAAAAGTAATTACATATTCGTACGATGTATTTCACAATAGCTTGCGGATTCAGAGATGAATTACCATAAAATCCTCGTGTTGAAATTAATATACGTGAAAGTAAAGGATTTACCTCCAACAAAGAGGTTATATTTTCACCTGTCTGTTTGTCTGTGTGTTTGTTTGTCACCAGCCTAAGTAAAATAGTTACGGAAGAATTTTTATGAAGATTTCAGGATATGCGAGATCCGGATCACCGTTCGCATCCAGGATTTTCTTAAAGGATTCAGCATCATCATCATCATCATCAAAGCCCAAGATAGAGACGACTGATGAAATCTAATGGAAGCCCTTTGCGTCAATAGGCGTAGGAGATGATGGAAGAATTCTTCACTATTAGGAAATTGGACCAATTTGAATATTTCTTCTCAAACAAATAAACAGGGTTCTAGTGAAGGTCGAGATGGTATGATAGAGGGAACTGAGCTGCTTTGGCGGAGGTCTGCTCTCTGAGCAAATGTTTTTACTTGTTATATTATATACATAGATAAGAAGGAAGGTGTCAAAGGTACTTGGCTGTTTTCAAGATGCTCATATGAAAAAAAAAACTATATTGAGGTCTTTTAGACAGTTCATATGGCTTTCTATTTGAAGAATTTATTGAAAACTCGTGGCGTTTTTTCAGATTAAAAACTTATTGGCATTTGATAACCAAAGAATCTTAAACCATTTCTTAGTATATTATTTTTATAAACAAAATTTTCCCCATTCCCACATGGTTCTTAAGTGCAGGCTAAGTAAAAAAAATATTAATATGCTCCAGAATATCTTAAAAGAACTTAACTTTTAACGGCAGGAAAAAAAGAGAAACGGAAGAAAATCATTATTCCCTGATATCCTTGAGATACAATATTGCTCACTTCATCTCTCTCTCTCTCTCTCTCTCTCTCTCTCTCTCTCTCTCTCTCTCTCTCTCTCTAGACGATCCCCTTTTCTTTATGGTTATGTCAGGAATAGGTGATAGCCGCGAGGTCTTGAATCCTCGTAGAACCGCTCAAAACTTGATCGACGATGACGTATAGAATTGTGAATTGTAGGCGATACACCTCAATGTTTGTAGATTTTCGTTCCCTCCGCCTTTTTGTCTTCAACAATATTACAAGAGGGGAGCGTTGTGGCATTTATATATGGAGGTAGACTGAGGCGCCGGCAGTAGTCTTGTGACAACAATGGGTCCGTCGGAGGGAGGTATCAATATCCACTCTAGTTCCTCTCGCTAGTCCTTTGATGCCGGGATGTGAGTGATCCAAAGGAATTCTTTGTGTACTACCAAGAAGAAACACACACTCTCTCTCTCTCTCTCTCTCTCTCTCTCTCTCTCTCTCTCTCTCTCTCTCTCTCTCTCTCTCTCTCACTATACGCTTGGATCATTTTATTTATTAAATGATTATTATTTATATGTGTGTGCTTGCTTGAATGAATATTTTCTGGAATTGATCCATAATAGATTTTATATAGATTTAGTTAAGGCTTTTTTTATTTGCGAAAAAAAAGTTGATTGTACGTACTGTTCGCACACACTCGCACACACACATACGCACACACTCGCATGCGCACACACACACACACACACACACACACACACACACACATATATATATATATATATATATATATATATATATATATATATATATATATATATATATATATATATATATATATATGTTGGGAGCACATGTCACCAACACTTGAGCGTCTCTGGAACCCCAAACCAGAGCGGATCAAAGTAGTAACAATCAAGAGGTTTGTGATCACCCCAACATTGAGACTACCCCGACATCCTGAAACCTTATTTTGAGGGGGGTTCTAAGTCCCTCGCCATAAGGTAAAGGAACCGTTTACTAGCCGGTTTCCGACTATTGCCAGAAACCGGATTTTCCAAAACACGCCTTTAACACTGTAACCAACCCGTGACAGAGTCACAGAAGTAAGCCAGGAAACAGCGTGAACCGCGCATGAGCGCTATGATGTGCCTTTACACCTCACTGAGCCCAGACAGGCTCAGCCAGGAATCAGCACATTACGTCACAGAGGTCAGCTAGGAATCGGCATACTTTTGCAAGTCTTTCCTTTAAGCCTAACTGACCCGAACACAAGAGATTTTAAAAGCTGGAAATAAAGTAAGAGGCGACTCAGACTCGTAGAGTACTTTCCATTGTTAGTAATTTTTTGTTAATTAGGTCACAGAGGCCAGCTAGGAATCGGCGTAGTTTTCCGCCTATCTTTATCCCTAACTGACCCGGACCTTGGAGATAAAAAGTGGGAAGTAAAGTAATAAGTGATATAGACTCTTAGAGAATGTTAGTAAAGGATTTGGCTAAAGTCTCCTGCAATTGACCATTAGCATACCTTCATAAATTAGCAATGATACCTAACTCAGTATATCTAATTCGTTCCTTTGGCTCTTGCTTCCTTTCTATATAGAGGACTACTTTTGGACTCACTATCAATACTTTCTTTACATATATCGCCGTCTACTTTGGGTTCTTATGCCTATTTTCTTCCTCAGAGGACTAGGCTACTCTGTCAATATATCTAACTTTTCTTCCATGAAGGGCTACTCTGGCCAGTACAGTCACTGGTTTTCTTTTCATTAATTAAAGACTGAAATGAAGATACCTTGTAAAGTTGAAAAAACTTTGGCAATATTAAGAAGTGCTGAATAAAGTTCTATTAGGAATCAATGAAAGTTTGCCTGCCTACATCACAAACTGTCTAAGAACATAGAATGTCTATAAATATTGCATTTTGAACGAGATGGAATTCATAATTTTTAAAAATATATAAATTTCAATTTGATTTTTTTTCATAATTACAAAACAGAAAAGTGAATGAATGGCAATTTTCCGACTGGTAATTCTCTCCATGGCAATTTTCAGACTGGTAATTCTCTCCATGGCAATTTTCAGACTGGTAATTCTTTCCATGGCAATTTTCAGACTGGTAATTCTCTCCATGGCAATTTTCCGACTGGTAATTCTCTCCATGGCAATTTTCAGACTGGTAATTCTCTCCATGGCAATTTTCAGACTGGTAATTCTCTCCATGGCAATTTTCCGACTGGTAATTCTCTCCATGGCAATTTTCCGACTGGTAATTCTCTCCATGGCAATTTTCCGACTGGTAATTCTCTCCATGGCAATTTTCCGACTGGTAATTTTCCCACTGGCAATTTTCCGACAGGTAATTTTCCCACTGGCAATTTTCCGTGCACATACTATAAGCATATATACAACTACTGTACTACCTAAACGAAAATTCTAGATTTGCAAAAAAATCAAATAAAAAAATAATGATAAAGAAAACATTATTTTTTTAGAAACAAACGATGTGATTGAAGCTTCCCATCTTAATTGTAATTAACCATTTTGATCGAAAACTGATAAATATAGAGGATGTCATATTATTCAGAGGTAATTGAATTAAATTTCTTATTCCTGATCTAGATATTAATCTTTGGCATCGTCGTTCAATTAGTTCATTATGCACGTTGCATAGGATTTTTCATAACTCTGACCATCCTTTACATTTAGATCTCCCTGGACAATTCTATCCTGTTCGTAATACTAGGCAGGCAGTTAATTCTAATAGCCAGGCCTTCTCCATCATGAGGCCCAATACTACATAGTATTCTAGAAGTTTTATTCCAGCTGTTACCAAGTTGTGGAATGATATTCCTAATCGGGTAGTTGAATCAGTCGAACTTCAAAAGTTCAAAGTTGGAGCAAATGTTTTCATGTTGACCAGGCTGACATGAGTCTTTTTGTAGTTTATATATGACATATTTGTTTTTGACGTTATTGCTGTTTTTAGAATGATTTATTGTTAATTTATTCTTATCATTTATTTATTTCCTTATTTCCTTTCCTCACTGGGCTATTTTTCCCTAGTGGAGCCCTTGGGCTTATAGCATCTTGCTTTTCCAACTAGGGTTGTAGCTTGTCTAATGATAATAATAATAATAATAATAATAATAATAATAATAATAAAATTATATAAAGGACCTATATCTAATTGTCATTTTCCATATGTAAACCAAGAAATAGAATTGCATCAAAGATTGGAAGAAATAAGAAACAACAATTTTGGCATAGATTTTCTTTTAAATTTGGTTGGATTTTTATTTATATTGATAGCTTTATATATGTGTGTATATATATATATATATATATATATATATATATATATATATATATATATATATATATATATATGTGTGTATGTATATATATATATATATATATATATATATATATATATATATATATATATGTGTGTATGTATATATATATATATATATATATATATATATATATATATATATATATATATATATATATATATATATATATATATATGGTATTAATGTAAACAAATGGTGATCAAACTCCAGGGCCACCCCTGGACACACTCCATAGCTACAACACTGATTATCACTATACTCTAAGGACGCGCATTATCACCTACAGTAGTTCTCAAGTTGAAAATTACGCCTATACGAGTTACTGAATAGTGTCTAAAGTAAAATATATATACTCAAATAACAAAGCACTAGAAGTACTTACCATTAAACCGTAGGTATTCCCACTTTAAGAGAAATAGGTTCAAAGGGCACAAAATTCCGATCACAACTAAAAGATATTTGAAATCAGACTTTGACGAAAACTAGTCGGTTGATATGGCTCTATCTAATAGAGTAACAGCTAATGAAGGTTAATTATCTGGTAACTACCTAAAGAAGGTAACAACCACTAGTTGGTAGATATCGCTCTATCTTATAGAGTAACAACCAGTGAAGGTTAATTATCTGGTAACTACCTAAAGAAGGTAACAACCTATAAAAACTAGTTGGTAGATATCGCTGGTAGATATCGCTCTATCTTATAGAGTAACAACCAGTGAAGGTTAATTATCTGGTAACTACCTAAGGAAGGTAACAACCTATAAAAACTAGTTGGTAGATATCGCTCTCTTATAGAGTAACAACCAGTGAAGGTTAATTATATATAGATATATATATATATATATATATATATATATATATATATATATATATTTATATATATGATATATATATTTATTTATATAATATATATATATATTTATATAATATATATATATATATATTGTATATCTATTATATATCTATCTATCTATCTATCTATCTCTCTCTCTCTCTCTCTCTCTCTCTCTCTCTCTCTCTCTCTCTCTCTCCTCTCTCTCTCTCTCTCTCTCTCTCTCTCTATATATATATATATATATATATATATATATATATATATATATATATATATATATTTACACATGTGTGAGTTTGTACTCGAATGTGAACAGTAAGCTAAGTAAAAGTACAGAGATGCACAATCATACAGGAAGTCAAAAACGCGCACAAACTGAATGTTTACCCACACTAAAATATATCTGTAAATTGACAAGAATATAATTATGCATAATTTTCCATAATCATAACGATCATATATTTTCTGCTCGAGATTATGTTAATAAGCTTTTCTGCATCAATCATTTGCAAAGAAAGAAATTGGAATACGGCGATGCCAATCCTCACTACTGATTCATTTACTTGTTAAACAGAGAGCTCCAACACTTGGCTATGACTGACGCAGTACACCAGCATTCTTCATTCCATATGTTTATATTGATGCTAAACAGAGCTGTATGGTCTTGCGCTAAGAATATATCATTTCTACCAGCCCACTTAATATGGTTGGGAAGCTTCTTGTTATCTAATCTATGCTAATGTAACCAATTGTTCGTAGGTGGTTGAAGGAAAAGTATTTGATTTTTTCCTTGCTTTGTCTGTGTTCTTGAAGAAAATAATTCTCTCTCTCTCTCTCTCTCTCTCTCTCTCTCTCTCTCTCTCTCTCTCTCTCTCTCTCTCTCTCTCTCTCTCTCTCTCTCTCTCTCTCACGTTGACAAATTAGATAAAAAAGACAAATAACCTGTGAACAAAAAATTGAGAACAGAATTACAAGGAGTAACAATGATTTGGGATGTCTCAAAAAAAAATTTTAGTGCATCCGCGGAGACTCCATTTGCTCTTTGGTACAGTGATTTAGTTTAAGAATTTTAGAGTTCTTATGATCTTGTCTAACTTATTCTTGAACTCGTTTACCGTCTTACTGTTTACTACATCCACTGGAAGTCTATCCCATCTATTTGCTATTTTGTATGTATAGAAACTGGCACATTGAGTGGTGTTGTATCTTTTCAATTAGTTTGTATCCGTTACCTCTTGACTGATTTGTGCTAAGCGTGAATAGATTGTTGTAATTTACATTTGTTATCCCTTTAAGAATATTGAATGCTTCTATTAACTGTCCCCTTAGTCGTCGAGTTTATAGATCAAATAAGTTCAAACGTTCTATCCTCCATCTATTATCTAAATTGCCTTAGTGTTGGAACTAGTTTTGTGGCCCTAGCTTGTACTGCTTTCCAGTCTATCTATATCCTTTTGCATACTTGGAGCCCAGAATTGGACTCGGACTTCTAGATGGGGTCTCACTAGTGATTGATTGATTGATTGATTTAAAGTTTTCAGGTATCCTGAGTGAAGTGTACGGCTGTAATAGTGTCATGTTTCTGTATTTGAATTGTCTCTTTGTGTAACCTATTAGTTTTTGTGCTTCCTTTTCAGCTTTTATGCTTTTGGTGAACTTCAAATCCTTGCTGGTGATAATACTGAGATCTTCTTCGTGGTCCACACTTTCTATTTCATTACCCAATTGTTAGTAATCTGTGGGTTACAGAGAGAGAGAGAGAGAGAGAGAGAGAGAGAGAGAGAGAGAGAGAGAGGAGAGAGAGAGAGAGAGAGAGAGAGAGAGAGAATTTTTCTACAAGAAAACAGACAGGGCGAGAAAAAATCAATTTATTTTTTTTGCAGAAGTAGAAATGAAAGCGAAGAAGGAAAATGAAAGGAAACCAGAAAAAATAATAGAAAAATCACAAAGCGCTGCGAGAAAAAGGGAAAAATTAAATACGAGAAGAAATAACTGCGAAGGAGAAAAGGAAATATTTGATCAAAAACAAATGTTTACTTTTTATTACAAATTTATTTAATTTTCATCAAGAATTTTTGGCATTACATAAACAAGGAAGGGGGAACGAAGATTACAGACGCCAGCCAACGTAGTCAGCAGATTCATATAAATACTCATAATAAGAACATATGTTTCTTTAAGAAAACATAAGTCCTTTGTTTTATTTTTATGAACGTCATTATAAACGAAAATCACAAATATATCATGGGCTCCGATTTAAATACAAAATCAAATCGATTGTTTTCTAATTCAGTGATTCATCAAATGAATAATGACAGTCCAGTCTTTAGCTTTTCTGGAATCCCAATAGATTATGAAAGGAAACGCGAGTGGAATTTTTCCTGAAGCTGTCCAGGAAAATAATCGTCTTGAGTAAATCCTATGAGAGACAAGTCTTTAATAGATTTAATATATATATATATATATATATATATATATATATATATATATATATAATATATATAAATATATATATATATATATATATATATATATATTATATATATATATATATATATATATGATATATATAAATATATATATATATATATATAATATATATATATATATATATATATTATATATATATATATATATATATATATATAATATATATATATATATATATATATATATTATATATATATATATATATATATATATATATATATATATGTATATATTATATATATATATATATATATATATATATATATATATATATATATATGTATATTATATATATATATATATATATATATATTATATATATAATATATATATATATATATATATATATATATATATATATATATTTATTATATATATAATATATATATATATATATATATTATATATATAATATATATATATATATATATATATATATATACATATATATATATATATAATATATATATATATATATATATATATATATATATATATATATATGTAAATTTAAAAAGATTTGAAAAATAAAAGAAAACTGTAAACATCAACATTGTTTGTTACGAAAAGTAAAATACTTTCACTCACATGTATTCTGAAGGGGATAACATTAAGGAAAGCATTTGTTCCCTCAAGTCAAACTGCTTAGAAAAATAGAACTGTAAGCACTGAAAACGCTACTTATAAAAAACAAACAACTGGTTTTCTGAACCAGTCAGTAACACAAAGGAGCGCTGATGTTTCTCTCACCGAAATATAATGCGTGTAACAATAATCCATAACAGGCAGGTGGAGGCTGGATCGTCCTCAACATAACAATTCATTCTATTCCCCTAACCTCAAAAGGATTGCAGCAGATTCTCCTATTATATCAATGCCAGTAATGTTAAGTTGCGAGAGGCCGTTGCCATCAATGTTTAGGAATATAAAACTTAACCATTTTCTAGCTCGGGGTCGATGGCGATTTATTAGAGACTGATAACTGGAAGAGGTTTCAGAATGGAGATTCGGTTTCCAATTAGTTTGGAAAGAAGACATCCAAGGATGGACATTTTATGTAAAGTAAAAAAAAAAAAGTCACAAAAAGGAAAGAGGAAGCGAGTGAAAGAGAAGTTTGAATAGTTAACGTAGGGAAGAAAAAAGGAGATGAGACGTTTAACAAGATGAGAAAGAAAAGTTTTTTTTAGAAAACCTTAAGTAAAAGACAAAGTGTAAAGGGAAAATGATAAGGGTAAAGTCAGCGTTTCGGCAAAAGAACCAAATAAATTAAATATGAACACAAAGCGATTGTTTACAAACGGAAGAAAGAAAAATATAAAAAAAAAGAACGGGGAGAGAAAAGCGGAGAGGGGGAGAGAAACAAAAATAAAAGAAGGCGACAAAAAATTGCAGAAGTAGAAACGAAAGCGAAGGAAGGAAAGAAAAGGAAATGAAAAAAATGCGAGAAGAATAGTACATAGAAAAATCTCAAACCACAGGGAGAGAAAGTGAAAAATTAAATACGAGAAGAAATAAGAGGCAAGGAGAAAAGAAAACTGGAAACAAAGGCTAAAACAAAGTAGAATGAGCTGAAAGAAATATAAATATCTGAGAGGAAAACTATACTCAATTCTTTTTAGCGAGGCAGATTTGCACCGACTCGTAGGGGTGCCCTTTTAGCTCGGAAAAGTTTCCTGCTTTCTGATTGGTTAGAATTATCTTCTCCAACCAATCAGCGATCAGGAAACCTATCCGAGCGAAAAGGGCACCCCTGCAAGACGGTGCAAATCTTGCCTCACTAAAAAGAATTGACTATAGTACGAATTGATTTAAAAGTAAATGAAAATCAGTACATTTAGGACCAAACTAAATATGGTAACTAGCAACGTTCTTATTTATGTTTGGTATTGGTTCTACAAATACAACTGTTAGATAAAAGTTAAAAGGTCAAAGGTGTCTGGTTTCAGTTCCAGTTTCATTGGAATATATCCTCACCAGAACGTCAGCCGGGCAAGCCCAACTTCCCACTGTGGTGCCCAACTACAGCTGTGGCCTCCCGAGGTAAACAGCTTAAAATCATGGTCCCGGCTTACCATTGACAAGTACCTTCGTTCCCTAGTCATCTTTTCTCCAGGATGCATTTTTTTACTCCACAGCCCATTAGTAATTTGAATTTACTTCCCTTCATTGGACATACATCCCCTAAAATCTTTAATTACTTTCTTAATAGTGTTATCAAATCAAGTTTTTCTCAACTTATATATTCCTTATTTATCCTACTTAATGCTTCTACACAATCCCCACTTTAAAATGCCTGACTTCCTCCCCAAAAATATCGCCTTTTATTGTCGATGAAAGTACTAGAATTACTCTTATTAAAAGTATATCATTCCACAAAAGTACGGACTGCTAATCCAGTGACTTTTATCCTTCAACAGCACGTTTAGGAATAGAGGCTAGCTAAGTCCCATGCATATCAAAAATACTCAAACGGTTCTATATATATATATATATATATATATATATATATATATATATATATATATATATATATATAAATTGTTGTATGGTATCCGGTAATTTTGATAGAAGCCGATACATTTACGATCAAAATATTTATGAGTGTGTGTGTATATATATATATAGTATATATATATATATATATATATATATATATATATATATATATATATATATATATATATATATATATATATATATATGTATATGTATATGTATAAATTAGCTTTGATAAATTTGGTTTTCAATATCCACATAATAGTAAGTTCTATTTACACTTATGAAAAGTCGTTTTAAAGAGGGAAAAATACTTTCTTTGATAGTGAGAATACAAAAACATGATGAGAGAGAGAGAGAGAGAGAGAGAGAGAGAGAGAGAGAGAGGAGAGAGAGAGAGAGAGAGAGAGAGAGAGAGAGAGAGATTGCTGTTCCAACCTCAAAATTATTCTTTTCTGAAGAACCACTGTTATATAAATTACATTGAGGTAGCCAAGTTTTACTGGCCGACTGCCAGCTGACTCGTTTTGTTTACTACCTTCCATTCCATTTTGTATATTTTTCTTCTGCCTGTTCTACAGCCTTATTTTACGGTTCTGAAAACCATGGGATTTCTAGATCCTCTCTCTCTCTCTCTCTCTCTCTCTCTCTCCTCTCTCTCTCTCTCTCTCTCTCTCTCATATATATATATATGTATATATATATACATATATATATATATATATATATATATATATATATATATATATATATATATATGTATGTATATGTATATCTATATATATATATATATATATATATATATATGTATATGTATATCTATATATATATATATATATATATATATATATATGTGTAATATATATATATATATATATATATATATATATATATATATATATATATATATATATATATATATATATATATATATATATATATATATATATATATATATATATATAAAATGTGTGTACTGTACATATGTACATATATATATGTATGTATATATTCATATACACATATATGTACACATATGAATGTATATACATACAAAATTATTAGATTAATGGCTAAAAATATCTAAAATTGGTGCTATAAAAGGAATTCCTTAGTTATTTACTGGGAATAGGAAGAAAAATTCCGAAAAAAAAAAATTTTCAAGCTAGTATGAAATTTAAAAAGTTGAAAAAATCCTGGAACCATTAGAAAACTGAGGCAGCTAAAATATGTAGAAACTAATTGGAAGCTCAGAAAGCTATATTAACTGCATTAATTTATTTGAAACTTGAAAAGCTAAAAAGAATAGAAAAACCAAAAAGCCCCAAACCTTAAACGAATAGGAAACTCAAATAGCTAAAGAAAGGCCGAAACTTATAGGAAACTTTCAAATAAGATAACTTCAGAAACTAATAAGATATGTTAAAACTTAAAAATAGTGGTAGGAACTATTAAGAAATTTTAACAGTTAAAAAGCTGCCGACACCAGTAAGAAACTTATAAAGCTACGAATAACTACCTTCACAAATGGGAAACACTAACGTAACTAAAAGGAAACTTAAAAACTACCGAAACTAAAACGTGGTTCTAAAAGTCGAATAAGGCTGAAACTAATAGGAAACTTAAAAGGTGGAAAAAAAAATGCCGTAATTATTGCGAAACTTAAATTTCGAAAAAATGCCAAAACTAATAGGAACTTAAATGCTAAAAATAAAAAATAAAATTTAACTAATAAGAGACTTGAACAGCAAAGAATATCCGAAGGCAAAAGGAAACTTGAAATAAGCAAACTATCGAAACTAATGGGAAACTCACAAGCTGAGTGCAAGGGAAGAAATTTTCAAAAAGTTTTTGAGGTAGGAAGAAACTTAACATTAATCATTCAAACACATTCTGGGAATTAGAATAGTAGCAACCGGTAGTAAGGCCGGTCCAGTATTCGTTCACTCCAAAAGTGAAATATTCATTATGTATCCCCATTCCATAGGGATCACTTTATTCAGGAACCAGTCCATTTTACTCTGTTTCTGTCAATGTAATCAGTGAACTGAGTAATATGTGGGTCATCAAATTTTGGTTTATCTAGGCAGGAAAATTATATGGTGATAATAGCCTCATCCTAGGCGTTAATGTATAATAGACAAAGCACACAAACACGTACACAAATAAGAGAAAAATTGGATGAGTTTAGTATAGCAATAGAAAATAGGTAGGCTACTCCCAGTTACATGATGAAATTGAAGCAAGTAAAGGAGAAATGTATAGTAATTTAAAAAAAAAAATTCTATTGGAGTCTGATAGGTGGAAAAATTCCTAAACAAACTCAAGGTAAACTAACAGAAAGCACCAAGAATTAAATAAAAAAAAAATTAGAAATGAGAGTAAAATCCAAGAGATGAAATAGAATTAGGAAAGTATCCAAAACAATAATCAAACTAAATAGACATTCGTAAACACAATCAGACCAAAATTGAAGAAACACAAATGAAAGGAAGAATCATCAAGTTAATGAAAAGAAGACTAGGAGCAGGTTACCAAAAGATATTTGCTTTAAAGGATGAAAATTGAAATTTTATCCCTTATTTATTGTTTCTTGCTTTTCATTAGATATAATCTCAATTTTCATCATATTAATTTTCAGTCTTTCATTTCTGCTTTCTCTGTTTGAATTTATCATCGCCTTTTGCAATTCCTCCCATGATTCAATAAATAGATCTGCGATCCTCAAATCTAAGAAAGTTGTTAAGGTATTTTTCATAAATGTTAATTCCAACATTTTCCCAATTAAAGTTCGTGTAAACTAATAGGAACGCTGTAAATAAATTAGGAGAGATGGTGTCTCCCTGTCTAACTCCTTTCTCAATTGGAATTTTCTCACTATATGTAATTTTAGGATTACCGCACTACCCGTATAGATTCATCTATTCCTTTCTTTTGAAGGGCTTTTATCACTTGAGAAGTTGAGTCAAAAGCTTTCTTATATTCTATAGTGGGTTATACCACACGTGTTTCATACACACTTGTACATTGTAACGGTTTTGATTATTTCATCACTCGCTCTTCCCTGCACTGTTGATAAACCAACCTGTATATACTTAATAGTTCATTCCAACTTTTCTTTGAATTTTTGTGACGATTTTGCTCATAAGTTTTAGTATATAAACTCGATGATTGTTTGATAATTAAAGTTTAGTTGCATTCACCTTGCCTCTCTGTTATCGCTTAACTGTCGCCTCGCACAAGGTTGTCATACTAGGTATATTTTAATAGTTAATTACATTAATATAGTCAGTTGTTGACTACCCGCTTCTAAAACCTGCTTGCTCTCTTGGTTAGTCAAAGTC
>NC_090750.1:71259538-71294538 GCF_036898095.1 Palaemon carinicauda
TTTAATTGTTAAATAACCTATTAACTTCATACTAGCTGCCATAATATTTCCATGCAAATCCTCTAACAATTATATAAGTAAATAACTCGCTGATATTGACATATCTTTCTCCCTTTCAGGTAACAGATTTGGCCTTACAAGGTGGTGTGGTTGGCAGCCATTTTGAGATTCTTTTTACACTTTGCTGTAAGTTGATGATAATATCCTGTAAAAATTTCAGCCATTAACTGTTATTTACCTACTGCAAATAAATGTTGAAAAGAGTATTGATTTTTTTTGGGGCCAAAAAAACATTTACTTTTTTTTTTTCTCATTTTAGGAAAAGTTACTTTGTTGTTCCTCAAACCCCCCCCCCCCCCCGTCCTGGATCTGACCAAAGGGTGCTCAATTATTGTAGAATAAGTACTTAGAATAGTTTGTTTATTTTTATATTTAGATTTTAATTGAATATTTTTGTGGTCATTTTTTTATACTTTTTTTTTTAATCTATTTGTAATAAATATTTATTTTGGACTTGGCCTTTATCTATTCTTTTTGAATATTAAACAGTCTTTGAATTTTTGTTTTATTTTAGAAGGTATTGAATTGGCTTCAAAATGAATTTTTAATGAATTTTTTTGGAGCGGGTCAAAATCGACCCATCGAAACCTATCCAAGGTTGTGAAATAACAATACTTATCCAGGGTTATTGAATTGTTATTTCTAATAATTATAAGGTTGTTTAATTGATTTGTATAATTAATTCTAATATGAAATACTTCTTGTTGTACTGTAAGGAAACCTTAATTTTAGGAAATACGTTATTCAAGTTTTAGTGATAAATTTCGTATCCATTTAAGCACTTTTTGGAAAGGGTTTTTATGGCACAACAATTTATTTTTGTTCTGATTTCAGAGAGAAACCTGGTTACCCAAAAGGCACTAGCAGCTCTTCGAATCAAAGGTATGTCAACAAAACTACTACAGTATAATAAGTTAATATCAATTTACTGCTTGCTGTGATCAACATAAGGATAGAAAAGTCATTCACATTATATAATTACTAATTTGTGTCTGGTAGATTTAATCCTAAAACACTGTTGTGGGTGATTTTTACCTTAAACACATTTGTTTCATGCGCGTAGAGATGCATAGGTGGAGGCATCCCAGTCGGTTTTTCTATAGCTTGAGTTGGATAATATTGACCACAAAAACGTATCAAAATAATAACATACAAACTGTTCTTTGTTGCCAAGTGAAATTAAAAATGAGGATGATAATGTTGAAAGAGATTTTGAATAGCTCTGAATCTGACAAATATTATGAGCAACCCTCTAAAATGTGATGTGACAGTGATGAGTTTGATGAAATGAAATTACAAAGTAGTGCGTGCAACAGACACACGTAGACCAACACCTCACAAGACATGGGGTGTCCAGCGTGTAGGCCAACACCACCACTCTTCCACCAGTAAAGCCCAAGATCCATGCCTGCCTTCTCCCTCTGCTATCTCGGCTGTAAAGGCTGTTGCTAGGTACCGTAAAAGGCTCCAGAGTGCGGCTGTTCAAGGTTTAACAAAACCAGTCACTCCTGCTGCGTGTGCTGTCGCTTCTGCTGCTTGCGATGTCTTTGCTGCTGCCCGTGCTGTGTCTGCTGTTGCCCATGACGTCTCTTCTGCTACCTATGACGTCCCTTCTGCTGCCAGTGACGTCTCTTCTGCTACCTATGACGTCCCTTCTGCTGCCCGTGATGTCTCTCCTGCTACCTATGACGTCCCTTCTGCTGCCCATGATGTCTCTCCTGCTGCAAGTTTTTAATCTTTCACTTTTTATTGTTAAATTTAACATTATTTTTTGTAATTTCTCAAATGTTATCGCTGGATTATCAGAACATAAGACTAGTAGTTTATGGACATTCTATGTTCTTAGACAGTTTGTGATGTAGGCAGGCAAACTTTCATTGATTCCTAATAGAACTTTATTCAGCACTCCTTAATATTGCCAAAGTTTTTTCAACTTTACAAGGTATCTTGATTTCAGTCTTTAATTAATGAAAAGAAAACCAGTGACTGTACTGGCCAGAGCAGCCCTTCATGGAAGAAAAGTTAGATATATTGACAAAGTAGCCTAGTCCTCTGAGGAAGAAAATAGGCATAAGAACCAAGAGTAGACGGCGATATATGTAAAGAAAGTATTGATAGTGATAGTCCAAAAGTAGTCCTCTATATAGAAAGGAAGCAAGAGCCAAAGGAACGAATTAGATATACTGAGTTAGGTATCATTGCTAATTTATGAAGGTATGCTAATGGTCAATTGCAGGAGACTTTAGCCAAATCCTTTACTAACATTCTCTAAGAGTCTATATCACTTATTACTTTACTTCCCACTTTTTATCTCCAAGGTCCGGGTCAGTTAGGGATAAAGATAGGCGGAAAACTACGCCGATTCCTAGCTGGCCTCTGTGACCTAATTAACAAAAAATTACTAACAATGGAAAGTACTCTACGAGTCTAAGTCGCCTCTTACTTTATTTCCAGCTTTTTATCTCCAAGGTCCGGGTCAGTTAGGGATAAAGATAGGCGGAAAACTACGCCGATTCCTAGCTGGCCTCTGTGACCTAATTAACAAAAAATTACTAACAATGGAAAGTACTCTACGAGTCTAAGTCGCCTCTTACTTTATTTCCAGCTTTTTATCTCCAAGGTCCGGGTCAGTTAGGGATAAAGATAGGCGGAAAACTACGCCGATTCCTAGCTGGCCTCTGTGACCTAATTAACAAAAAATTACTAACAATGGAAAGTACTCTACGAGTCTAAGTCGCCTCTTACTTTATTTCCAGCTTTTTAAATCTCTTGTGTCCGGGTCAGTTAGGCTTAAAGGAAAGACTTGCAAAAGTATGCCGATTCCTAGCTGACCTCTGTGACGTAATGTGCTGATTCCTGGCTGAGCCTGTCTGGGCTCAGTGAGGTGTAAAGGCACATCATAGCGCTCATGCGCGATTCACGCTGATTCCTGGCTTACTTCTGTGACTCTGTCACGGGTTGGTTACAGTGTTAAAGGCGTGTTTTGGAATATCCGGTTTCTGGCAAAAAGTCGGAAACCGGCTAGTAAACGGTCCAGTTACCTTATGGCGAGGGACTTAGAACCCCCCTCAAAATAAGGTTTCAGGATGTCGGGGTAGTCTCAATGTTGGGGTGATCACAAGCCTCTTGATTGTTACTACTTTGATCCGCTCTGGTTTGGGGTTCCAGAGACGCTCAAGTGTTGGTGACATGTGCTCCCAAAATGTGCTCGCAACACATGGAGGTGGGTGCATGGTACCGATCTTGTACAGTGGACGTCCCCCCTGTCTCGAAGGTCATGACCTCATCGTGGTGAGACAGTGGCAACATGCTTCATACATGGTGTGCTTCAATACACTACAAAATTTTATAAGCATGGCTAACTATGACCATAACACCATTGGTTTAAAGTCTCCTGCTTGTACTGAAAGGGAAAAGCACCTTTAGAACTTAATGATAATATTTCCTAGGGTTGAAATAGTTTCAACATATTACATTAGTATCAATAGCTCTAAAAAAAAAATGCAAAGGGGGATAATACAGGAATGGTGATACAGTAGATTAAGTGGTACTTTTTTGTTGGTTTAACTTGAAATGAAATAAATTTTGCAATTTTAAATCAAATGACTTAACAGAACTTTGGACTTGATGGTCTTTAGGTAGGTCTTAATGTGTCAGGTATTTTGGGGGTAAAAAACTTGATTGCATAGAAGTATATCTTAAGGTACAAATTGCTGTATAGTGGTCATGTTCATAGAAAATTTCTGTAGGCTAATTCTGAAATCCTGGTTAAGGTGAGTTGTGAAATATCAAAGTTTTTATATAATTATCGAATGTGTAGTAGTTTTTAGGTACTTATAAAAAAGGGATTGTTTTAAAAGAGTTTGCGAATGTCTTCTACCCCGTATATATTTATAAAATAGTTTATTATTATTCCTGTTTTTGTAAGTTTGGACCTTTATGATAACTTAAATATGATCATTATTTTTTTTTAATTGTTAAATAACCTATTAACTTCATACTAGCTGCCATAATATTTCCATGCAAATCCTCTAACAATTATATAAGTAAATAACTCGCTGATATTGACATATCTTTCTCCCTTTCAGGTAACAGATTTGGCCTTACAAGGTGGTGTGGTTGGCAGCCATTTTGAGATTCTTTTACACTTTGCTGTAAGTTGATGATAATATCCTGTAAAAATTTCAGCCATTAACTGTTATTTACCTACTGCAAATAAATGTTGAAAAGAGTATTGATTTTTTTTGGGGCCAAAAAAACATTTACTTTTTTTTCTCATTTTAGGAAAAGTTACTTTGTTGTTCCTCCAACCCCCCCCCCCCCCGTCCTGGATCTGACCAAAGGGTGCTCAATTATTGTAGAATAAGTACTTAGAATAGTTTGTTTATTTTTATATTTAGATTTTAATTGAATATTTTTGTGGTCATTTTTTTATACTTTTTTTTTAATCTATTTGTAATAAATATTTATTTTGGACTTGGCCTTTATCTATTCTTTTTGAATATTAAACAGTCTTTGAATTTTTGTTTTATTTTAGAAGGTATTGAATTGGCTTCAAAATGAATTTTTAATGAATTTTTTTGGAGCGGGTCAAAATCGACCCATCGAAACCTATCCAAGGTTGTGAAATAACAATACTTATCCAGGGTTATTGAATTGTTATTTCTAATAATTATAAGGTTGTTTAATTGATTTGTATAATTAATTCTAATATGAAATACTTCTTGTTGTACTGTAAGGAAACCTTAATTTTAGGAAATACGTTATTCAAGTTTTAGTGATAAATTTCGTATCCATTTAAGCACTTTTTGGAAAGGTTTTTATGGCACAACAATTTATTTTTGTTCTGATTTCAGAGAGAAACCTGGTTACCGAAAAGGCACTAGCAGCTCTTCGAATCAAAGGTATGTCAACAAAACTACTACAGTATAATAAGTTAATATCAATTTACTGCTTGCTGTGATCAACATAAGGATAGAAAGTCAATCACATTATATAATTACTAATTTGTGTCTGGTAGATTTAATCCTAAAACACTGTTGTGGGTGATTTTTACCTTAAACACATTTGTTTCATGCGCGTAGAGATGCATAGGTGGAGGCATCCCAGTCGGTTTTTCTATAGCTTGAGTTGGATAATATTGACCACAAAAACGTATCAAAATAATAACATACAAACTGTTCTTTGTTGCCAAGTGAAATTAAAAATGAGGATGATAATGTTGAAAGAGATTTTGAATAGCTCTGAATCTGACAAATATTATGAGCAACCCTCTAAAATGTGATGTGACAGTGATGAGTTTGATGAAATGAAATTACAAAGTAGTGCGTGCAACAGACACACGTAGACCAACACCTCACAAGACATGGGGTGTCCAGCGTGTAGGCCAACACCCCCACTCTTCCACCAGTAAAGCCCAAGATCCATGCCTGCCTTCTCCCTCTGCTATCTCGGCTGTAAAGGCTGTTGCTAGGTACCGTAAAAGGCTCCAGAGTGCGGCTGTTCAAGGTTTAACAAAACCAGTCACTCCTGCTGCGTGTGCTGTCGCTTCTGCTGCTTGCGATGTCTTTGCTGCTGCCCGTGCTGTGTCTGCTGTTGCCCATGACGTCTCTTCTGCTACCTATGACGTCCCTTCTGCTGCCAGTGACGTCTCTTCTGCTACCTATGACGTCCCTTCTGGCTGCCCGTGATGTCTCTCCTGCTACCTATGACGTCCCTTCTGCTGCCCATGATGTCTCTCCTGCTGCAAGTTTTTAATCTTTCACTTTTTATTGTTAAATTTAACATTATTTTTTTGTAATTTCTCAAATGTTATCGCTGGATTATCAGAATATAAGACTAGTAGTTTATGGACATTCTATGTTCTTAGACAGTTTGTGATGTAGGCAGGCAAACTTTCATTGATTCCTAATAGAACTTTATTCAGCACTCCTTAATATTGCCAAAGTTTTTTCAACTTTACAAGGTATCTTGATTTCAGTCTTTAATTAATGAAAAGAAAACCAGTGACTGTACTGGCCAGAGCAGCCCTTCATGGAAGAAAAGTTAGATATATTGACAGAGTAGCCTAGTCCTCTGAGGAAGAAAATAGGCATAAGAACCAAGAGTAGACGGCGATATATGTAAAGAAAGTATTGATAGTGATAGTCCAAAAGTAGTCCTCTATATAGAAAGGAAGCAAGAGCCAAAGGAACGAATTAGATATACTGAGTTAGGTATCATTGCTAATTTATGAAGGTATGCTAATGGTCAATTGCAGGAGACTTTAGCCAAATCCTTTACTAACATTCTCTAAGAGTCTATATCACTTATTACTTTACTTCCCACTTTTTATCTCCAAGGTCCGGGTCAGTTAGGGATAAAGATAGGCGGAAAACTACGCCGATTCCTAGCTGGCCTCTGTGACCTAATTAACAAAAAATTACTAACAATGGAAAGTACTCTACGAGTCTAAGTCGCCTCTTACTTTATTTCCAGCTTTTTATCTCCAAGGTCCGGGTCAGTTAGGGATAAAGATAGGCGGAAAACTACGCCGATTCCTAGCTGGCCTCTGTGACCTAATTAACAAAAAATTACTAACAATGGAAAGTACTCTACGAGTCTAAGTCGCCTCTTACTTTATTTCCAGCTTTTTAAATCTCTTGTGTCCGGGTCAGTTAGGCTTAAAGGAAAGACTTGCAAAAGTATGCCGATTCCTAGCTGACCTCTGTGACGTAATGTGCTGATTCCTGGCTGAGCCTGTCTGGGCTCAGTGAGGTGTAAAGGCACATCATAGCGCTCATGCGCGATTCACGCTGATTCCTGGCTTACTTCTGTGACTCTGTCACGGGTTGGTTACAGTGTTAAAGGCGTGTTTTGGAATATCCGGTTTCTGGCAAAAGTCGGAAACCGGCAAGTAAACGGTCCAGTTACCTTATGGCGAGGGACTTAGAACCCCCCTCAAAATAAGGTTTCAGGATGTCGGGGTAGTCTCAATGTTGGGGTGATCACAAGCCTCTTGATTGTTACTACTTTGATCCGCTCTGGTTTGGGGTTCCAGAGACGCTCAAGTGTTGGTGACATGTGCTCCCAAAATGTGCTCGCAACACATGGAGGTGGGTGCATGGTACCGATCTTGTACAGTGGACGTCCCCCCTGTCTCGAAGGTCATGACCTCATCGTGGTGAGACAGTGGCAACATGCTTCATACATGGTGTGCTTCAATACACTACAAAATTTTATAAGCATGGCTAACTATGACCATAACACCATTGGTTTAAAGTCTCCTGCTTGTACTGAAAGGGAAAAGCACCTTTAGAACTTAATGATAATATTTCCTAGGGTTGAAAT
Organism: Palaemon carinicauda; assembly: GCF_036898095.1. Classification (NCBI taxonomy): domain Eukaryota; kingdom Metazoa; phylum Arthropoda; class Malacostraca; order Decapoda; family Palaemonidae; genus Palaemon; species Palaemon carinicauda. The sequence goes on from NC_090750.1 coordinate 71,266,928, forward strand.
AGTTTCAACATATTACATTAGTATCAATAGCTCTAAAAAAAATGCAAAGGGGGATAATACAGGAATGGTGATACAGTAGATTAAGTGGTACTTTTTTGTTGGTTTAACTTGAAATGAAATAAATTTTGCAATTTTAAATCAATGACTTAACAGAACTTTGGACTTGATGGTCTTTAGGTAGGTCTTAATGTGTCAGGTATTTTGGGGGTAAAAAACTTGATTGCATAGAAGTATATCTTAAGGTACAAATTGCTGTATAGTGGTCATGTTCATAGAAAATTTATGTAGGCTAATTCTGAAATCCTGGTTAAGGTGAGTTGTGAAATATCAAAGTTTTTATATAATTATCGAATGTGTAGTAGTTTTTAGGTACTTATAAAAAAGGGATTGTTTTAAAGAGTTTGCGAATGTCTTCTACCCCGTATATATTTATAAAATAGTTTATTATTATTCCTGTTTTTGTAAGTTTGGACCTTTATGATAACTTAAATATGATCATTATTTTTTTTAATTGTTAAATAACCTATTAACTTCATACTAGCTGCCATAATATTTCCATGCAAATCCTCTAACAATTATATAAGTAAATAACTCGCTGATATTGACATATCTTTCTCCCTTTCAGGTAACAGATTTGGCCTTACAAGGTGGTGTGGTTGGCAGCCATTTTGAGATTCTTTTACACTTTGCTGTAAGTTGATGATAATATCCTGTAAAAATTTCAGCCATTAACTGTTATTTACCTACTGCAAATAAATGTTGAAAAGAGTATTGATTTTTTGGGGGGCCAAAAAAACATTTACTTTTTTTTTCTCATTTTAGGAAAAGTTACTTTGTTGTTCCTCCAACCCCCCCCCCCCCCCCCCGTCCTGGATCTGACCAAAGGGTGCTCAATTATTGTAGAATAAGTACTTAGAATAGTTTGTTTATTTTTATATTTAGATTTTAATTGAATATTTTTGTGGTCATTTTTTTATACTTTTTTTTTAATCTATTTGTAATAAATATTTATTTTGGACTTGGCCTTTATCTATTCTTTTTGAATATTAAACAGTCTTTGAATTTTTGTTTTATTTTAGAAGGTATTGAATTGGCTTCAAAATGAATTTTTAATGAATTTTTTTGGAGCGGGTCAAAATCGACCCATCGAAACCTATCCAAGGTTGTGAAATAACAATACTTATCCAGGGTTATTGAATTGTTATTTCTAATAATTATAAGGTTGTTTAATTGATTTGTATAATTAATTCTAATATGAAATACTTCTTGTTGTACTGTAAGGAAACCTTAATTTTAGGAAATACGTTATTCAAGTTTTAGTGATAAATTTCGTATCCATTTAAGCACTTTTTGGAAAGGGTTTTTATGGCACAACAATTTATTTTTGTTCTGATTTCAGAGAGAAACCTGGTTACCCAAAAGGCACTAGCAGCTCTTCGAATCAAAGGTATGTCAACAAAACTACTACAGTATAATAAGTTAATATCAATTTACTGCTTGCTGTGATCAACATAAGGATAGAAAGTCAATCACATTATATAATTACTAATTTGTGTCTGGTAGATTTAATCCTAAAACACTGTTGTGGGTGATTCTTACCTTAAACACATTTGTTTCATGCGCGTAGAGATGCATAGGTGGAGGCATCCCAGTCGGTTTTTCTATAGCTTGAGTTGGATAATATTGACCACAAAAAACGTATCAAAATAATAACATACAAACTGTTCTTTGTTGCCAAGTGAAATTAAAAATGAGGATGATAATGTTGAAAGAGATTTTGAATAGCTCTGAATCTGACAAATATTATGAGCAACCCCTCTAAAATGTGATGTGACAGTGATGAGTTTGATGAAATGAAATTACAAAGTAGTGCGTGCAACAGACACACGTAGACCAACACCTCACAAGACATGGGGTGTCCAGCGTGTAGGCCAACACCACCACTCTTCCACCAGTAAAGCCCAAGATCCATGCCTGCCTTCTCCCTCTGCTATCTCGGCTGTAAAGGCTGTTGCTAGGTACCGTAAAAGGCTCCAGAGTGCGGCTGTTCAAGGTTTAACAAAACCAGTCACTCCTGCTGCGTGTGCTGTCGCTTCTGCTGCTTGCGATGTCTTTGCTGCTGCCCGTGCTGTGTCTGCTGTTGCCCATGACGTCTCTTCTGCTACCTATGACGTCCCTTCTGCTGCCAGTGACGTCTCTTCTGCTACCTATGACGTCCCTTCTGCTGCCCGTGATGTCTCTCCTGCTACCTATGACGTCCCTTCTGCTGCCCATGATGTCTCTCCTGCTGCAAGTTTTTAATCTTTCACTTTTTATTGTTAAATTTAACATTATTTTTTTGTAATTTCTCAAATGTTATCGCTGGATTATCAGAATATAAGACTAGTAGTTTATGGACATTCTATGTTCTTAGACAGTTTGTGATGTAGGCAGGCAAACTTTCATTGATTCCTAATAGAACTTTATTCAGCACTCCTTAATATTGCCAAAGTTTTTTCAACTTTACAAGGTATCTTGATTTCAGTCTTTAATTAATGAAAAGAAAACCAGTGACTGTACTGGCCAGAGCAGCCCTTCATGGAAGAAAAGTTAGATATATTGACAGAGTAGCCTAGTCCTCTGAGGAAGAAAATAGGCATAAGAACCAAGAGTAGACGGCGATATATGTAAAGAAAGTATTGATAGTGATAGTCCAAAAGTAGTCCTCTATATAGAAAGGAAGCAAGAGCCAAAGGAACGAATTAGATATACTGAGTTAGGTATCATTGCTAATTTATGAAGGTATGCTAATGGTCAATTGCAGGAGACTTTAGCCAAATCCTTTACTAACATTCTCTAAGAGTCTATATCACTTATTACTTTTACTTCCCACTTTTTATCTCCAAGGTCCGGGTCAGTTAGGGATAAAGATAGGCGGAAAACTACGCCGATTCCTAGCTGGCCTCTGTGACCTAATTAACAAAAAATTACTAACAATGGAAAGTACTCTACGAGTCTAAGTCGCCTCTTACTTTATTTCCAGCTTTTTATCTCCAAGGTCCGGGTCAGTTAGGGATAAAGATAGGCGGAAAACTACGCCGATTCCTAGCTGGCCTCTGTGACCTAATTAACAAAAAATTACTAACAATGGAAAGTACTCTACGAGTCTAAGTCGCCTCTTACTTTATTTCCAGCTTTTTATCTCCAAGGTCCGGGTCAGTTAGGGATAAAGATAGGCGGAAAACTACGCCGATTCCTAGCTGGCCTCTGTGACCTAATTAACAAAAAATTACTAACAATGGAAAGTACTCTACGAGTCTAAGTCGCCTCTTACTTTATTTCCAGCTTTTTAAATCTCTTGTGTCCGGGTCAGTTAGGCTTAAAGGAAAGACTTGCAAAAGTATGCCGATTCCTAGCTGACCTCTGTGACGTAATGTGCTGATTCCTGGCTGAGCCTGTCTGGGCTCAGTGAGGTGTAAAGGCACATCATAGCGCTCATGCGCGATTCACGCTGATTCCTGGCTTACTTCTGTGACTCTGTCACGGGTTGGTTACAGTGTTAAAGGCGTGTTTTGGAATATCCGGTTTCTGGCAAAAGTCGGAAACCGGCTAGTAAACGGTCCAGTTACCTTATGGCAAGGGACTTAGAACCCCCCTCAAAATAAGGTTTCAGGATGTCGGGGTAGTCTCAATGTTGGGGTGATCACAAGCCTCTTGATTGTTACTACTTTGATCCGCTCTGGTTTGGGGTTCCAGAGACGCTCAAGTGTTGGTGACATGTGCTCCCAAAATGTGCTCGCAACACATGGAGGTGGGTGCATGGTACCGATCTTGTACAGTGGACGTCCCCCCTGTCTCGAAGGTCATGACCTCATCGTGGTGAGACAGTGGCAACATGCTTCATACATGGTGTGCTTCAATACACTACAAAATTTTATAAGCATGGCTAACTATGACCATAACACCATTGGTTTAAAGTCTCCTGCTTGTACTGAAAGGGAAAAGCACCTTTAGAACTTAATGATAATATTTCCTAGGGTTGAAATAGTTTCAACATATCAAATTAGTATCAATAGCTCTAAAAAAAAAATGCAAAGGGGGATAATACAGGAATGGTGATACAGTAGATTAAGTGGTACTTTTTTGTTGGTTTAACTTGAAATGAAATAAATTTTGCAATTTTAAATCAAATGACTTAACAGAACTTTGGACTTGATGGTCTTTAGGTAGGTCTTAATGTGTCAGGTATTTTGGGGGTAAAAAACTTGATTGCATAGAACTATATCTTAAGGTACAAATTGCTGTATAGTGGTCATGTTCATAGAAAATTTCTGTAGGCTAATTCTGAAATCCTGGTTAAGGTGAGTTGTGAAATATCAAAGTTTTTATATAATTATCGAATGTGTAGTAGTTTTTAGGTACTTATAAAAAAGGGATTGTTTTAAAGAGTTTGCGAATGTCTTCTACCCCGTATATATTTATAAAATAGTTTATTATTATTCCTGTTTTTGTAAGTTTGGACCTTTATGATAACTTAAATATGATCATTATTTTTTTTTAATTGTTAAATAACCTATTAACTTCATAATAGCTGCCATAATATTTCCATGCAAATCCTCTAACAATTATATAAGTAAATAACTCGCTGATATTGACATATCTTTCTCCCTTTCAGGTAACAGATTTGGCCTTACAAGGTGGTGTGGTTGGCAGCCATTTTGAGATTCTTTTACACTTTGCTGTAAGTTGATGATAATATCCTGTAAAAATTTCAGCCATTAACTGTTATTTACCTACTGCAAATAAATGTTGAAAAGAGTATTGATTTTTTGGGGGGCCAAAAAAACATTTACTTTTTTTTTCTCATTTTAGGAAAAGTTACTTTGTTGTTCCTCCAACCCCCCCCCCTCCCCCCCGTCCTGGATCTGACCAAAGGGTGCTCAATTATTGTAGAATAAGTACTTAGAATAGTTTGTTTATTTTTATATTTAGATTTTAATTGAATATTTTTGTGGTCATTTTTTTATACTTTTTTTTTAATCTATTTGTAATAAATATTTATTTTGGACTTGGCCTTTATCTATTCTTTTTGAATATTAAACAGTCTTTGAATTTTTGTTTTATTTTAGAAGGTATTGAATTGGCTTCAAAATGAATTTTTAATGAATTTTTTTGGAGCGGGTCAAAATCGACCCATCGAAACCTATCCAAGGTTGTGAAATAACAATACTTATCCAGGGTTATTGAATTGTTATTTCTAATAATTATAAGGTTGTTTAATTGATTTGTATAATTAATTCTAATATGAAATACTTCTTGTTGTACTGTAAGGAAACCTTAATTTTAGGAAATACGTTATTCAAGTTTTAGTGATAAATTTCGTATCCATTCAAGCACTTTTTGGAAAGGGTTTTTATGGCACAACAATTTATTTTTGTTCTGATTTCAGAGAGAAACCTGGTTACCGAAAAGGCACTAGCAGCTCTTCGAATCAAAGGTATGTCAACAAAACTACTACAGTATAATAAGTTAATATCAATTTACTGCTTGCTGTGATCAACATAAGGATAGAAAGTCAATCACATTATATAATTACTAATTTGTGTCTGGTAGATTTAATCCTAAAACACTGTTGTGGGTGATTTTTACCTTAAACACATTTGTTTCATGCGCGTAGAGATGCATAGGTGGAGGCATCCCAGTCGGTTTTTCTATAGCTTGAGTTGGATAATATTGACCACAAAAACGTATCAAAATAATAACATACAAACTGTTCTTTGTTGCCAAGTGAAATTAAAAATGAGGATGATAATGTTGAAAGAGATTTTGAATAGCTCTGAATCTGACAAATATTATGAGCAACCCTCTAAAATGTGATGTGACAGTGATGAGTTTGATGAAATGAAATTACAAAGTAGTGCGTGCAACAGACACACGTAGACCAACACCTCACAAGACATGGGGTGTCCAGCGTGTAGGCCAACACCACCACTCTTCCACCAGTAAAGCCCAAGATCCATGCCTGCCTTCTCCCTCTGCTATCTCGGCTGTAAAGGCTGTTGCTAGGTACCGTAAAAGGCTCCAGAGTGCGGCTGTTCAAGGTTTAACAAAACCAGTCACTCCTGCTGCGTGTGCTGTCGCTTCTGCTGCTTGCGATGTCTTTGCTGCTGCCCGTGCTGTGTCTGCTGTTGCCCATGACGTCTCTTCTGCTACCTATGACGTCCCTTCTGCTGCCAGTGACGTCTCTTCTGCTACCTATGACGTCCCTTCTGCTGCCCGTGATGTCTCTCCTGCTACCTATGACGTCCCTTCTGCTGCCCATGATGTCTCTCCTGCTGCAAGTTTTTAATCTTTCACTTTTTTATTGTTAAATTTAACATTATTTTTTTGTAATTTCTCAAATGTTATCGCTGGATTATCAGAACATAAGACTAGTAGTTTATGGACATTCTATGTTCTTAGACAGTTTGTGATGTAGGCAGGCAAACTTTCATTGATTCCTAATAGAACTTTATTCAGCACTCCTTAATATTGCCAAAGTTTTTTCAACTTTACAAGGTATCTTGATTTCAGTCTTTAATTAATGAAAAGAAAACCAGTGACTGTACTGGCCAGAGCAGCCCTTCATGGAAGAAAAGTTAGATATATTGACAGAGTAGCCTAGTCCTCTGAGGAAGAAAATAGGCATAAGAACCAAGAGTAGACGGCGATATATGTAAAGAAAGTATTGATAGTGATAGTCCAAAAGTAGTCCTCTATATAGAAAGGAAGCAAGAGCCAAAGCAACGAATTAGATATACTGAGTTAGGTATCATTGCTAATTTATGAAGGTATGCTAATGGTCAATTGCAGGAGACTCTAGCCAAATCCTTTACTAACATTCTCTAAGAGTCTATATCACTTATTACTTTACTTCCCACTTTTTATCTCCAAGGTCCGGGTCAGTTAGGGATAAAGATAGGCGGGAAACTACGCCGATTCCTAGCTGGCCTCTGTGACCTAATTAACAAAAAATTACTAACAATGGAAAGTACTCTACGAGTCTAAGTCGCCTCTTACTTTATTTCCAGCTTTTTATCTCCAAGGTCCGGGTCAGTTAGGGATAAAGATAGGCGGAAAACTATGCCGATTCCTAGCTGGCCTCTGTGACCTAATTAACAAAAAATTACTAACAATGGAAAGTACTCTACGAGTCTAAGTCGCCTCTTACTTTATTTCCAGCTTTTTATCTCCAAGGTCCGGGTCAGTTAGGGATAAAGATAGGCGGAAAACTACGCCGATTCCTAGCTGGCCTCTGTGACCTAATCAACAAAAAATTACTAACAATGGAAAGTACTCTACGAGTCTAAGTCGCCTCTTACTTTATTTCCAGCTTTTTAAATCTCTTGTGTCCGGGTCAGTTAGGCTTAAAGGAAAGACTTGCAAAAGTATGCCGATTCCTAGCTGACCTCTGTGACGTAATGTGCTGATTCCTGGCTGAGCCTGTCTGGGCTCAGTGAGGTGTAAAGGCACATCATAGCGCTCATGCGCGATTCACGCTGATTCCTGGCTTACTTCTGTGACTCTGTCCACGGGTTGGTTACAGTGTTAAAGGCGTGTTTTGGAATATCCGGTTTCTGGCAAAAGTCGGAAACCGGCTAGTAAACGGTCCAGTTACCTTATGGCGAGGGACTTAGAACCCCCCTCAAAATAAGGTTTCAGGATGTCGGGGTAGTCTCAATGTTGGGGTGATCACAAGCCTCTTGATTGTTACTACTTTGATCCGCTCTGGTTTGGGGTTCCAGAGACGCTCAAGTGTTGGTGACATGTGCTCCCAAAATGTGCTCGCAACACATGGAGGTGGGTGCATGGTACCGATCTTGTACAGTGGACGTCCCCCCTGTCTCGAAGGTCATGACCTCATCGTGGTTAGACAGTGGCAACATGCTTCATACATGGTGTGCTTCAATACACTACAAAATTTTATAAGCATGGCTAACTATGACCATAACACCATTGGTTTAAAGTCTCCTGCTTGTACTGAAAGGGAAAAGCACCTTTAGAACTTAATGATAATATTTCCTAGGGTTGAAATAGTTTCAACATATTACATTAGTATCAATAGCTCTAAAAAAAAAATGCAAAGGGGGATAATACAGGAATGGTGATACAGTAGATTAAGTGGTACTTTTTTGTTGGTTTAACTTGAAATGAAATAAATTTTGCAATTTTAAATCAAATGACTTAACAGAACTTTGGACTTGATGGTCTTTAGGTAGGTCTTAATGTGTCAGGTATTTTGGGGGTAAAAAACTTGATTGCATAGAAGTATATCTTAAGGTACAAATTGCTGTATAGTGGTCATGTTCATAGAAAATTTCTGTAGGCTAATTCTGAAATCCTGGTTAAGGTGAGTTGTGAAATATCAAAGTTTTTATATAATTATCGAATGTGTAGTAGTTTTTAGGTACTTATAAAAAAGGGATTGTTTTAAAAGAGTTTGCGAATGTCTTCTACCCCGTATATATTTATAAAATAGTTTATTATTATTCCTGTTTTTGTAAGTTTGGACCTTTATGATAACTTAAATATGATCATTATTTTTTTTTAATTGTTAAATAACCTATTAACTTCATACTAGCTGCCATAATATTTCCATGCAAATCCTCTAACAATTATATAAGTAAATAACTCGCTGATATTGACATATCTTTCTCCCTTTCAGGTAACAGATTTGGCCTTACAAGGTGGTGTGGTTGGCAGCCATTTTGAGATTCTTTTACACTTTGCTGTAAGTTGATGATAATATCCTGTAAAAATTTCAGCCATTAACTGTTATTTACCTACTGCAAATAAATGTTGAAAAGAGTATTGATTTTTTTTTTGGGGCCAAAAAAACATTTACTTTTTTTTTCTCATTTTAGGAAAAGTTACTTTGTTGTTCCTCAAACCCCCCCCCCCCCCCCCGTCCTGGATCTGACCAAAGGGTGCTCAATTATTGTAGAATAAGTACTTAGAATAGTTTGTTTATTTTTATATTTAGATTTTAATTGAATATTTTTGTGGTCATTTTTTTATACTTTTTTTTTAATCTATTTGTAATAAATATTTATTTTGGACTTGGCCTTTATCTATTCTTTTGAATATTAAACAGTCTTTGAATTTTTGTTTTATTTTAGAAGGTATTGAATTGGCTTCAAAATGAATTTTTAATGAATTTTTTTGGAGCGGGTCAAAATCGACCCATCGAAACCTATCCAAGGTTGTGAAATAACAATACTTATCCAGGGTTATTGAATTGTTATTTCTAATAATTATAAGGTTGTTTAATTGATTTGTATAATTAATTCTAATATGAAATACTTCTTGTTGTACTGTAAGGAAACCTTAATTTTAGGAAATACGTTATTCAAGTTTTAGTGATAAATTTCGTATCCATTTAAGCACTTTTTGGAAAGGGTTTTTATGGCACAACAATTTATTTTTGTTCTGATTTCAGAGAGAAACCTGGTTACCGAAAAGGCACTAGCAGCTCTTCGAATCAAAGGTATGTCAACAAAACTACTACAGTATAATAAGTTAATATCAATTTACTGCTTGCTGTGATCAACATAAGGATAGAAAGTCAATCACATTATATAATTACTAATTTGTGTCTGGTAGATTTAATCCTAAAACACTGTTGTGGGTGATTTTTACCTTAAACACATTTGTTTCATGCGCGTAGAGATGCATAGGTGGAGGCATCCCAGTCGGTTTTTCTATAGCTTGAGTTGGATAATATTGACCACAAAAACGTATCAAAATAATAACATACAAACTGTTCTTTGTTGCCAAGTGAAATTAAAAATGAGGATGATAATGTTGAAAGAGATTTTGAATAGCTCTGAATCTGACAATATTATGAGCAACCCTCTAAAATGTGATGTGACAGTGATGAGTTTGATGAAATGAAATTACAAAGTAGTGCGTGCAACAGACACACGTAGACCAACACCTCACAAGACATGGGGTGTCCAGCGTGTAGGCCAACACCACCACTCTTCCACCAGTAAAGCCCAAGATCCATGCCTGCCTTCTCCTCTGCTATCTCGGCTGTAAAGGCTGTTGCTAGGTACCGTAAAAGGCTCCAGAGTGCGGCTGTTCAAGGTTTAACAAAACCAGTCACTCCTGCTGCGTGTGCTGTCGCTTCTGCTGCTTGCGATGTCTTTGCTGCTGCCCGTGCTGTGTCTGCTGTTGCCCATGACGTCTCTTCTGCTACCTATGACGTCCCTTCTGCTGCCAGTGACGTCTCTTCTGCTACCTATGACGTCCCTTCTGCTGCCCGTGATGTCTCTCCTGCTACCTATGACGTCCCTTCTGCTGCCCATGATGTCTCTCCTGCTGCAAGTTTTTAATCTTTCACTTTTTATTGTTAAATTTAACATTATTTTTTTGTAATTTCTCAAATGTTATCGCTGGATTATCAGAATATAAGACTAGTAGTTTATGGACATTCTATGTTCTTAGACAGTTTGTGATGTAGGCAGGCAAACTTTCATTGATTCCTAATAGAACTTTATTCAGCACTCCTTAATATTGCCAAAGTTTTTTCAACTTTACAAGGTATCTTGATTTCAGTCTTTAATTAATGAAAAGAAAACCAGTGACTGTACTGGCCAGAGCAGCCCTTCATGGAAGAAAAGTTAGATATATTGACAGAGTAGCCTAGTCCTCTGAGGAAGAAAATAGGCATAAGAACCAAGAGTAGACGGCGATATATGTAAAGAAAGTATTGATAGTGATAGTCCAAAAGTAGTCCTCTATATAGAAAGGAAGCAAGAGCCAAAGGAACGAATTAGATATACTGAGTTAGGTATCATTGCTAATTTATGAAGGTATGCTAATGGTCAATTGCAGGAGACTTTAGCCAAATCCTTTACTAACATTCTCTAAGAGTCTATATCACTTATTACTTTACTTCCCACTTTTTATCTCCAAGGTCCGGGTCAGTTAGGGATAAAGATAGGCGGAAAACTACGCCGATTCCTAGCTGGCCTCTGTGACCTAATTAACAAAAAATTACTAACAATGGAAAGTACTCTACGAGTCTAAGTCGCCTCTTACTTTATTTCCAGCTTTTTATCTCCAAGGTCCGGGTCAGTTAGGGATAAAGATAGGCGGAAAACTACGCCGATTCCTAGCTGGCCTCTGTGACCTAATTAACAAAAAATTACTAACAATGGAAAGTACTCTACGAGTCTAAGTCGCCTCTTACTTTATTTCCAGCTTTTTATCTCCAAGGTCCGGGTCAGTTAGGGATAAAGATAGGCGGAAAACTACGCCGATTCCTAGCTGGCCTCTGTGACCTAATTAACAAAAAATTACTAACAATGGAAAGTACTCTACGAGTCTAAGTCGCCTCTTACTTTATTTCCAGCTTTTTAAATCTCTTGTGTCCGGGTCAGTTAGGCTTAAAGGAAAGACTTGCAAAAGTATGCCGATTCCTAGCTGACCTCTGTGACGTAATGTGCTGATTCCTGGCTGAGCCTGTCTGGGCTCAGTGAGGTGTAAAGGCACATCATAGCGCTCAATGCGCGATTCACCGCTGATTCCTGGCTTACTTCTGTGACTCTGTCACGGGTTGGGTTACAGTGTTTAAAGGCGTGTGTTTTGGAATATCCGGTTTCTGGCAAAAGTCGGAAACCGGGCTAGGGTAAACGGTACCAGTTACCTTATGGCGAGGGACTTAGAACCCCCCTCAAAATAAGGTCTTCAGGATGTCGGGGTAAGGTCTCAATGTTGGGGGTGATCACAAGCCTCTTGATTGGTTACTACTTTGAATCCGCTCTGGTTTGGGGGGTTCCAGAGACGCTCAAGTGTGGTTGACATGTGCTCCCAAAATGTGCTCGCAACACATGGAGGTGGGGGTGCATGGTACCGATCTTGTACAGTGGACGTCCCCCCTGTCTCGAAGGTCATGACCTCATCGTGGTGAGGACCAGTGACAACATGCTTCATACATGGTGTGCTTCAATACACTACAAAATTATTATAAGCATGGCTAACTATGACCATAACACCATTGGTTTAAAGTCTCCTGCTTGTACTGAAAGGGAAAAGCACCTTTAGAACTTAATGATAATATTTCCTAGGGTTGATAATAGTTTCAACATATTTACATTAGTATCAATAGCTCTAAAAAAAAAATGGCAAAGGGGGGGGATAAGATAACAGGAATGTGTGATACAGTAGATTAAGTTGGTACTTTTTTGTTGGTTTAACTTGAAATGAAATATAATTTTGCAATTTTTAAATCAAATGACTTAACAGAACTTTTGGACTTGATGGTCTCTTTAGGTAGGTCTTAATGTGTCAGGTATTTTGGGGGTAAAAAAACTTGATTGCATAGAAGTATATCTTAAGGTACAAAATTGCTGTATAGTGGTCATGTTCATAGAAAATTTATGTAGGCTAATTCTGAAATCCTGGTTAAGGTGAGTTGTGAAATATCAAAGTTTTTATATAATTATCGAATGTGTAGTAGTTTTTAGGGTACTTATAAAAAAAGGGATTGTTTTAAAGAGTTTGCGAATGTCTTCTACCCCCGTATATCTTTTAAAAATAGTTTATTATTAATCTGTTTTTTGTAAGTTTGGACCTTTATGATAACTTAAATATGATCATTATTTTTTTTTAATTGTTAACATAACCTATTAACTTCATACTAGCTGCCATAATATTTCCATGCAAATCCTCTAATCAATTATATAAGGTAAAATAACCTCGCTGATATTGACATATCTTTCTCCCTTTCAGGTAACAGATTTGGCCTTACAGAGGATGGGTGTGGTTGGCAGCCATTTTGAGATTCTTTATACACTTTGCTGTAAGTTGATGATAATATCCTGTAAAAATTTCAGCCATTAACTGTTATTTACCTACTGCAAATAAATGCTTGAAAAGAGTATTGATTTTTTTTGGGGGGCCAAAAAAAACATTTACTTTTTTTTTTCTCATTTTAGGAAAAGTTACTTTGTTGTTCCTCCAACCCCCCCCCCCCCCCGTCCTGGATCTGACCAAAGGGTGCTCAATTATTGTAGAAATAAGTACTTAGAATAGTTTGTTTATTTTTATATTTAGATTTTAATTGAATATTTTTGTGTGTAATTTTTTTATACTTTTTTTTTAATCTATTTGTAATAAATATTTATTTTGGACTTGGCCTTTATCTATTCTTTTTGAATATTAAACAGTCTTTGAATTTTTGTTTTATTTTAGAAGGTATTGAATTGGCTTCAAAATGTATTTTTAATGAATTTTTTTGGAGCGGGTCAAAATCGACCCATCGAAACCTATCCAAGGTTGTGAAATAACAATACTTATCCAGGGTTATTGAATTGTTATTTCTAATAATTATAAGGTTGTTTAATTGATTTGTTTAATTAATTCTAAAATGAAATACTTCTTGTTGTACTGTAAGGAAAACCTTAATTTTAGGAAATACATTATTCAAGTTTTAGTGATAAATTTCGTATCCATTTAAGCACTTTTTGGAAAGGGTTTTTATGGCACAACAATTTATTTTTGTTCTGAATTTCAGAGAGAAACCTGGTTACCGAAAAGGCACTAGCAGCTCTTCGAATCAAAGGTATGTCAACAAAACTACTACAGTATAATAAGTTAATATCAATTTACTGCTTGCTGTGATCAACATAAGGATAGAAAGTCAATCACATTATATAATTACTAATTTGTGTCTGGTAGATTTAATCCTAAAACACTGTTGTGGGTGATTTTTACCTTAAACACATTTGTTTCGCATAGGTGGAGGCATCCCAGTCGGTTTTTCTATAGCTTGAGTTGGATAATATTGACCACAAAAACGTATCAAAATAATAACATACAAACTGTTCTTTGTTGCCAAGTGAAATTAAAAATGAGGATGATAATGTTGAAAGAGATTTTGAATAGCTCTGAATCTGACAAATATTATGAGCAACCCTCTAAAATGTGATGTGACAGTGATGAGTTTGATGAAATGAAATTACAAAGTAGTGCGTGCAACAGACACACGTAGACCAACACCTCACAAGACATGGGGTGTCCAGCGTGTAGGCCAACACCACCACTCTTCCACCAGTAAAGCCCAAGATCCATGCCTGCCTTCTCCCTCTGCTATCTCGGCTGTAAAGGCTGTTGCTAGGTACCGTAAAAGGCTCCAGAGTGCGGCTGTTCAAGGTTTAACAAAACCAGTCACTCCTGCTGCGTGTGCTGTCGCTTCTGCTGCTTGCGATGTCTTTGCTGCTGCCCGTGCTGTGTCTGCTGTTGCCCATGACGTCTCTTCTGCTACCTATGACGTCCCTTCTGCTGCCAGTGACGTCTCTTCTGCTACCTATGACGTCCCTTCTGCTGCCCGTGATGTCTCTCCTGCTACCTATGACGTCCCTTCTGCTGCCCATGATGTCTCTCCTGCTGCAAGTTTTTAATCTTTCACTTTTTATTGTTAAATTTAACATTATTTTTTTGTAATTTCTCAAATGTTATCGCTGGATTATCAGAACATAAGACTAGTAGTTTATGGACATTCTATGTTCTTAGACAGTTTGTGATGTAGGCAAGCAAACTTTCATTGATTCCTAATAGAACTTTATTCAGCACTCCTTAATATTGCCAAAGTTTTTTCAACTTTACAAGGTATCTTGATTTCAGTCTTTAATTAATGAAAAGAAAACCAGTGACTGTACTGGCCAGAGCAGCCCTTCATGGAAGAAAAGTTAGATATATTGACAGAGTAGCCTAGTCCTCTGAGGAAGAAAATAGGCATAAGAACCAAGAGTAGACGGCGATATATGTAAAGAAAGTATTGATAGTGATAGTCCAAAAGTAGTCCTCTATATAGAAAGGAAGCAAGAGCCAAAGGAACGAATTAGATATACTGAGTTAGGTATCATTGCTAATTTATGAAGGTATGCTAATGGTCAATTGCAGGAGACTTTAGCCAAATCCTTTACTAACATTCTCTAAGAGTCTATATCACTTATTACTTTACTTCCCACTTTTTATCTCCAAGGTCCGGGTCAGTTAGGGATAAAGATAGGCGGAAAACTACGCCGATTCCTAGCTGGCCTCTGTGACCTAATTAACAAAAAATTACTAACAATGGAAAGTACTCTACGAGTCTAAGTCGCCTCTTACTTTATTTCCAGCTTTTTATCTCCAAGGTCCGGGTCAGTTAGGGATAAAGATAGGCGGAAAACTACGCCGATTCCTAGCTGGCCTCTGTGACCTAATTAACAAAAAATTACTAACAATGGAAAGTACTCTACGAGTCTAAGTCGCCTCTTACTTTATTTCCAGCTTTTTATCTCCAAGGTCCGGGTCAGTTAGGGATAAAGATAGGCGGAAAACTACGCCGATTCCTAGCTGGCCTCTGTGACCTAATTAACAAAAAATTACTAACAATGGAAAGTACTCTACGAGTCTAAGTCGCCTCTTACTTTATTTCCAGCTTTTTAAATCTCTTGTGTCCGGGTCAGTTAGGCTTAAAGGAAAGACTTGCAAAAGTATGCCGATTCCTAGCTGACCTCTGTGACGTAATGTGCTGATTCCTGGCTGAGCCTGTCTGGGCTCAGTGAGGTGTAAAGGCACATCATAGCGCTCATGCGCGATTCACGCTGATTCCTGGCTTACTTCTGTGACTCTGTCACGGGTTGGTTACAGTGTTAAAGGCGTGTTTTGGAATATCCGGTTTCTGGCAAAAGTCGGAAACCGGCTAGTAAACGGTCCAGTTACCTTATGGCGAGGGACTTAGAACCCCCCTCAAAATAAGGTTTCAGGATGTCGGGGTAGTCTCAATGTTGGGGTGATCACAAGCCTCTTGATTGTTACTACTTTGATCCGCTCTGGTTTGGGGTTCCAGAGACGCTCAAGTGTTGGTGACATGTGCTCCCAAAATGTGCTCGCAACACATGGAGGTGGGTGCATGGTACCGATCTTGTACAGTGGACGTCCCCCCTGTCTCGAAGGTCATGACCTCATCGTGGTGAGACAGTGGCAACATGCTTCATACATGGTGTGCTTCAATACACTACAAAATTTTATAAGCATGGCTAACTATGACCATAACACCATTGGTTTAAAGTCTCCTGCTTGTACTGAAAGGGAAAAGCACCTTTAGAACTTAATGATAATATTTCCTAGGATTGAAATAGTTTCAACATATCACATTAGTATCAATAGCTCTAAAAAAAAAATGCAAAGGGGGATAATACAGGAATGGTGATACAGTAGATTAAGTGGTACTTTTTTGTTGGTTTAACTTGAAATGAAATAAATTTTGCAATTTTAAATCAAATGACTTAACAGAACTTTGGACTTGATGGTCTTTAGGTAGGTCTTAATGTGTCAGGTATTTTGGGGGTAAAAAACTTGATTGCATAGAAGTATATCTTAAGGTACAAATTGCTGTATAGTGGTCATGTTCATAGAAAATTTCTGTAGGCTAATTCTGAAATCCTGGTTAAGGTGAGTTGTGAAATATCAAAGTTTTTATATGATTATCGAATGTGTAGTAGTTTTTAGGTACTTATAAAAAAGGGATTGTTTTAAAGAGTTTGCGAATGTCTTCTACCCCGTATATATTTATAAAATAGTTTATTATTATTCCTGTTTTTGTAAGTTTGGACCTTTATGATAACTTAAATATGATCATTATTTTTTTTTAATTGTTAAATAACCTATTAACTTCATACTAGCTGCCATAATATTTCCATGCAAATCCTCTAACAATTATATAAGTAAATAACTCGCTGATATTGACATATCTTTCTCCCTTTCAGGTAACAGATTTGGCCTTACAAGGTGGTGTGGTTGGCAGCCATTTTGAGATTCTTTTACACTTTGCTGTAAGTTGATGATAATATCCTGTAAAAATTTCAGCCATTAACTGTTATTTACCTACTGCAAATAAATGTTGAAAAGAGTATTGATTTTTTGGGGGGCCAAAAAAACATTTACTTTTTTTTTCTCATTTTAGGAAAAGTTACTTTGTTGTTCCTCCAACCCCCCCCCCCCCCCCTCCCGTCCTGGATCTGACCAAAGGGTGCTCAATTATTGTAGAATAAGTACTTAGAATAGTTTGTTTATTTTTATATTTAGATTTTAATTGAATATTTTTGTGGTCATTTTTTTATACTTTTTTTTTTAATCTATTTGTAATAAATATTTATTTTGGACTTGGCCTTTATCTATTCTTTTTGAATATTAAACAGTCTTTGAATTTTTGTTTTATTTTAGAAGGTATTGAATTGGCTTCAAAATGAATTTTTAATGAATTTTTTTGGAGCGGGTCAAAATCGACCCATCGAAACCTATCCAAGGTTGTGAAATAACAATACTTATCCAGGGTTATTGAATTGTTATTTCTAATAATTATAAGGTTGTTTAATTGATTTGTATAATTAATTCTAATATGAAATACTTCTTGTTGTACTGTAAGGAAACCTTAATTTTAGGAAATACGTTATTCAAGTTTTAGTGATAAATTTCGTATCCATTTAAGCACTTTTTGGAAAGGGTTTTTATGGCACAACAATTTATTTTTGTTCTGATTTCAGAGAGAAACCTGGTTACCGAAAAGGCACTAGCAGCTCTTCGAATCAAAGGTATGTCAACAAAACTACTACAGTATAATAAGTTAATATCAATTTACTGCTTGCTGTGATCAACATAAGGATAGAAAGTCAATCACATTATATAATTACTAATTTGTGTCTGGTAGATTTAATCCTAAAACACTGTTGTGGGTGATTTTTACCTTAAACACATTTGTTTCATGCGCGTAGAGATGCATAGGTGGAGGCATCCCAGTCGGTTTTTCTATAGCTTGAGTTGGATAATATTGACCACAAAAACGTATCAAAATAATAACATACAAACTGTTCTTTGTTGCCAAGTGAAATTAAAAATGAGGATGATAATGTTGAAAGAGATTTTGAATAGCTCTGAATCTGACAAATATTATGAGCAACCCTCTAAAATGTGATGTGACAGTGATGAGTTTGATGAAATGAAATTACAAAGTAGTGCGTGCAACAGACACACGTAGACCAACACCTCACAAGACATGGGGTGTCCAGCGTGTAGGCCAACACCACCACTCTTCCACCAGTAAAGCCCAAGATCCATGCCTGCCTTCTCCCTCTGCTATCTCGGCTGTAAAGGCTGTTGCTAGGTACCGTAAAAGGCTCCAGAGTGCGGCTGTTCAAGGTTTAACAAAACCAGTCACTCCTGCTGCGTGTGCTGTCGCTTCTGCTGCTTGCGATGTCTTTGCTGCTGCCCGTGCTGTGTCTGCTGTTGCCCATGACGTCTCTTCTGCTACCTATGACGTCCCTTCTGCTGCCAGTGACGTCTCTTCTGCTACCTATGACGTCCCTTCTGCTGCCCGTGATGTCTCTCCTGCTACCTATGACGTCCCTTCTGCTGCCCATGATGTCTCTCCTGCTGCAAGTTTTTAATCTTTCACTTTTTATTGTTAAATTTAACATTATTTTTTTGTAATTTCTCAAATGTTATCGCTGGATTATCAGAACATAAGACTAGTAGTTTATGGACATTCTATGTTCTTAGACAGTTTGTGATGTAGGCAGGCAAACTTTCATTGATTCCTAATAGAACTTTATTCAGCACTCCTTAATATTGCCAAAGTTTTTTCAACTTTACAAGGTATCTTGATTTCAGTCTTTAATTAATGAAAAGAAAACCAGTGACTGTACTGGCCAGAGCAGCCCTTCATGGAAGAAAAGTTACATATATTGACAGAGTAGCCTAGTCCTCTGAGGAAGAAAATAGGCATAAGAACCAAGAGTAGACGGCGATATATGTAAAGAAAGTATTGATAGTGATAGTCCAAAAAAAGTCCTCTATATAGAAAGGAAGCAAGAGCCAAAGGAACGAATTAGATATACTGAGTTAGGTATCATTGCTAATTTATGAAGGTATGCTAATGGTCAATTGCAGGAGACTTTAGCCAAATCCTTTACTAACATTCTCTAAGAGTCTATATCACTTATTACTTTACTTCCCACTTTTTATCTCCAAGGTCCGGGTCAGTTAGGGATAAAGATAGGCGGAAAACTACGCCGATTCCTAGCTGGCCTCTGTGACCTAATTAACAAAAAATTACTAACAATGGAAAGTACTCTACGAGTCTAAGTCGCCTCTTACTTTATTTCCAGCTTTTTATCTCCAAGGTCCGGGTCAGTTAGGGATAAAGATAGGCGGAAAACTACGCCGATTCCTAGCTGGCCTCTGTGACCTAATTAACAAAAAATTACTAACAATGGAAAGTACTCTACGAGTCTAAGTCGCCTCTTACTTTATTTCCAGCTTTTTATCTCCAAGGTCCGGGTCAGTTAGGGATAAAGATAGGCGGAAAACTACGCCGATTCCTAGCTGGCCTCTGTGACCTAATTAACAAAAAATTACTAACAATGGAAAGTACTCTACGAGTCTAAGTCGCCTCTTACTTTATTTCCAGCTTTTTAAATCTCTTGTGTCCGGGTCAGTTAGGCTTAAAGGAAAGACTTGCAAAAGTATGCCGATTCCTAGCTGACCTCTGTGACATAATGTGCTGATTCCTGGCTGAGCCTGTCTGGGCTCAGTGAGGTGTAAAGGCACATCATAGCGCTCATGCGCGATTCACGCTGATTCCTGGCTTACTTCTGTGACTCTGTCACGGGTTGGTTACAGTGTTAAAGGCGTGTTTTGGAATATCCGGTTTCTGGCAAAAGTCGGAAACCGGCTAGTAAACGGTCCAGTTACCTTATGGCGAGGGACTTAGAACCCCCCTCAAAATAAGGTTTCAGGATGTCGGGGTAGTCTCAATGTTGGGGTGATCACAAGCCTCTTGATTGTTACTACTTTGATCCGCTCTGGTTTGGGGTTCCAGAGACGCTCAAGTGTTGGTGACATGTGCTCCCAAAATGTGCTCGCAACACATGGAGGTGGGTGCATGGTACCGATCTTGTACAGTGGACGTCCCCCCTGTCTCGAAGGTCATGACCTCATCGTGGTGAGACAGTGGCAACATGCTTCATACATGGTGTGCTTCAATACACTACAAAATTTTATAAGCATGGCTAACTATGACCATAACACCATTGGTTTAAAGTCTCCTGCTTGTACTGAAAGGGAAAAGCACCTTTTGAACTTAATGATAATATTTCCTAGGGTTGAAATAGTTTCAACATATTACATTAGTATCAATAGCTCTAAAAAAAAAATGCAAAGGGGGATAATACAGGAATGGTGATACAGTAGATTAAGTGGTACTTTTTTGTTGGTTTAACTTGAAATGAAATAAATTTTGCAATTTTAAATCAAATGACTTAACAGAACTTTGGACTTGATGGTCTTTAGGTAGGTCTTAATGTGTCAGGTATTTTGGGGGTAAAAAACTTGATTGCATAGAAGTATATCTTAAGGTACAAATTGCTGTATAGTGGTCATGTTCATAGAAAATTTCTGTAGGCTAATTCTGAAATCCTGGTTAAGGTGAGTTGTGAAATATCAAAGTTTTTATATAATTATCGAATGTGTAGTAGTTTTTAGGTACTTATAAAAAAGGGATTGTTTTAAAGAGTTTGCGAATGTCTTCTACCCCGTATATATTTATAAAATAGTTTATTATTATTCCTGTTTTTGTAAGTTTGGACCTTTATGATAACTTAAATATGATCATTATTTTTTTTTAATTGTTAAATAACCTATTAACTTCATACTAGCTGCCATAATATTTCCATGCAAATCCTCTAACAATTATATAAGTAAATAACTCGCTGATATTGACATATCTTTCTCCCTTTCAGGTAACAGATTTGGCCTTACAAGGTGGTGTGGTTGGCAGCCATTTTGAGATTCTTTTACACTTTGCTGTAAGTTGATGATAATAACCTGTAAAAATTTCAGCCATTAACTGTTATTTACCTACTGCAAATAAATGTTGAAAAGAGTATTGATTTTTTGGGGGGCCAAAAAAACATTTACTTTTTTTTTCTCATTTTAGGAAAAGTTACTTTGTTGTTCCTCCAACCCCCCCCCCCCCCCCCGTCCTGGATCTGACCAAAGGGTGCTCAATTATTGTAGAATAAGTACTTAGAATAGTTTGTTTATTTTTATATTTAGATTTTAATTGAATATTTTTGTGGTCATTTTTTTATACTTTTTTTTTTAATCTATTTGTAATAAATATTTATTTTGGACTTGGCCTTTATCTATTCTTTTTGAATATTAAACAGTCTTTGAATTTTTGTTTTATTTTAGA
The DNA here is from genome assembly GCF_036898095.1 of Palaemon carinicauda. Taxonomy (NCBI): domain Eukaryota; kingdom Metazoa; phylum Arthropoda; class Malacostraca; order Decapoda; family Palaemonidae; genus Palaemon; species Palaemon carinicauda. The sequence continues at coordinate 71,288,190 of NC_090750.1, forward strand.
AGGTATTGAATTGGCTTCAAAATGAATTTTTAATGAATTTTTTTGGAGCGGGTCAAAATCGACCCATCGAAACCTATCCAAGGTTGTGAAATAACAATACTTATCCAGGGTTATTGAATTGTTATTTCTAATAATTATAAGGTTGTTTAATTGATTTGTATAATTAATTCTAATATGAAATACTTCTTGTTGTACTGTAAGGAAACCTTAATTTTAGGAAATATGTTATTCAAGTTTTAGTGATAAATTTCGTATCCATTTAAGCACTTTTTGGAAAGGGTTTTTATGGCACAACAATTTATTTTTGTTCTGATTTCAGAGAGAAACCTGGTTACCCAAAAGGCACTAGCAGCTCTTCGAATCAAAGGTATGTCAACAAAACTACTACAGTATAATAAGTTAATATCAATTTACTGCTTGCTGTGATCAACATAAGGATAGAAAGTCAATCACATTATATAATTACTAATTTGTGTCTGGTAGATTTAATCCTAAAACACTGTTGTGGGTGATTTTTACCTTAAACACATTTGTTTCATGCGCGTAGAGATGCATAGGTGGAGGCATCCCAGTCGGTTTTTCTATAGCTTGAGTTGGATAATATTGACCACAAAAACGTATCAAAATAATAACATACAAACTGTTCTTTGTTGCCAAGTGAAATTAAAAATGAGGATGATAATGTTGAAAGAGATTTTGAATAGCTCTGAATCTGACAAATATTATGAGCAACCCTCTAAAATGTGATGTGACAGTGATGAGTTTGATGAAATGAAATTACAAAGTAGTGCGTGCAACAGACACACGTAGACCAACACCTCACAAGACATGGGGTGTCCAGCGTGTAGGCCAACACCACCACTCTTCCACCAGTAAAGCCCAAGATCCATGCCTGCCTTCTCCCTCTGCTATCTCGGCTGTAAAGGCTGTTGCTAGGTACCGTAAAAGGCTCCAGAGTGCGGCTGTTCAAGGTTTAACAAAACCAGTCACTCCTGCTGCGTGTGCTGTCGCTTCTGCTGCTTGCGATGTCTTTGCTGCTGCCCGTGCTGTGTCTGCTGTTGCCCATGACGTCTCTTCTGCTACCTATGACGTCCCTTCTGCTGCCAGTGACGTCTCTTCTGCTACCTATGACGTCCCTTCTGCTGCCCGTGATGTCTCTCCTGCTACCTATGACGTCCCTTCTGCTGCCCATGATGTCTCTCCTGCTGCAAGTTTTTAATCTTTCACTTTGTATTGTTAAATTTAACATTATTTTTTTGTAATTTCTCAAATGTTATCGCTGGATTATCAGAACATAAGACTAGTAGTTTATGGACATTCTATGTTCTTAGACAGTTTGTGATGTAGGCAGGCAAACTTTCATTGATTCCTAATAGAACTTTATTCAGCACTCCTTAATATTGCCAAAGTTTTTTTCAACTTTACAAGGTATCTTGATTTCAGTCTTTAATTAATGAAAAGAAAACCAGTGACTGTACTGGCCAGAGTAGCCCTTCATGGAAAAAAAGTTAGATATATTGACAGAGTAGCCTAGTCCTCTGAGGAAGAAAATAGGCATAAGAACCCAAAGTAGACGGCGATATATGTAAAGAAAGTATTGATAGTGATAGTCCAAAAGTAGTCCTCTATATAGAAAGGAAGCAAGAGCCAAAGCAACGAATTAGATATACTGAGTTAGGTATCATTGCTAATTTATGAAGGTATGCTAATGGTCAATTGCAGGAGACTTTAGCCAAATCCTTTACTAACATTCTCTAAGAGTCTATATCACTTATTACTTTACTTCCCACTTTTTATCTCCAAGGTCCGGGTCAGTTAGGGATAAAGATAGGCGGAAAACTACGCCGATTCCTAGCTGGCCTCTGTGACCTAATTAACAAAAAATTACTAACAATGGAAAGTACTCTACGAGTCTAAGTCGCCTCTTACTTTATTTCCAGCTTTTTAAATCTCTTGTGTCCGGGTCAGTTAGGCTTAAAGGAAAGACTTGCAAAAGTATGCCCATTCCTAGCTGACCTCTGTGACGTAATGTGCTGATTCCTGGCTGAGCCTGTCTGGGGCTCAGTGAGGTGGAAAGGCACATCATAGCGCTCATGCACGATTCACGCTGATTCCTGGCTTACTTCTGTGACTGTCACGGGTTGGTTACAGTGTTAAAGGCGTGTTTTGGAATATCCGGTTTCTGGCAAAAGTCGGAAACCGGCTAGTAAACGGTTCCGTTACCTTATGGCGAGGGACTTTGAACCCCCCTCAAAATAAGGTTTCAGGATGTCGGGGTAGTCTCAATGTTGGGGTGATCACAAGCCTCTTGATTGTTACTACTTTGATCCGCTCTGGTTTGGGGTTCCAGAGATGCTCAAGTGTTGGTGACATGTGCACCCAACATTATATATATATATATATATATATATATATATATATATATATATATGTGTGTGTGTGTGTGTGTGTGTGCGTGCGTGCGTGTGTGCGAGTGTCTGCGAACAGTACGTACAATCAACCTTATTTTTCCCAAATAAAAAAGCCTTAACTAAATCTATATAAAATCTATTATGGATCAATTCCAGACCATATTTATTCAAGCAAGCACACACATGAAAAAAATAATCATTTAATAAATAAAATGATCCAAGCGTATAGAGAGAGAGAGAGAGAGAGAGAGAGAGAGAGAGAGAGAGAGAGAGAGAGAGAGAGAGAGAGAGAGAGAGAGAGAGAGTGTGTTTCTTCTCGGTAGTACACAAAGAATTCCTTTGGATCACTCACATCCCGGCATCAAAGGACTAGCGAGAGGAACTAGAGTGGATATTGATACCTCCCTCCGACGGACCCATTGTTGTCACAAGACTACTGCCGGCGCCTCATTCTACCTCCATATATAAATGCCACAACGCTCCCCTCTTGTAATATTGTCGAAGACAAAAAGGCGGAGGGAACGAAAATCTACAAACATTGAGGTGTATCGCCTACAATTCACAATTCTATACGTCATCGTCGATCAAGTTTTGAGCGGTTCTACGAGGATTCAAGACCTCGCGGCTATCACCTATTCCTGACATAACCATAAAGAAAAGGGGATCGTCTAGAGAGAGAGAGAGAGAGAGAGAGAGAGAGAGAGAGAGAGAGAGAGAGAGATGAAGAGTGGGCGATATTGTATCTCAAGGATATCAGGGAATAATGATTTTCTCCCGTTTCTCTTTTTTTTCCTGCCGTTAAAAGTTAAGTTCTTTAAGATATTCTGGAGCCTATTAATATTTTTTTTTACTTAGCCTGCACTTCAGAGCCATGTGGGAATGGGGGAAATTTTGTTTAAGAAAATAATATACTATGAAATAGTTTTAGATTCTTTGGTTATCAAATGCAAATAAGTTTTTAATCTGAAAAAACGCCATGAGTTTTCAATTAATTCAAATAGAAAGCCATATGAAATGTCTAAAAGACTTGTCTAAAAGACTTCATTGTAGTCTTCTAAAATCAAGCGATTAATAGTTTCATCATTATTGTTTTTTTTTTTCTTATGAGCATCTTGAAAACAGCCAAGAACCTATGACACTTTCCTTCCTATCTAGGTTTATAACATAAGTAAAAAAATTCGCTCCGAGAGCAGACCTCCGCCAAAGCAGCTCAGTTCCCTCTATCAGACCATCTCGACCTTCACTAGAACCCTGTTTATTTGTTTGAGAAGAAATATTCAAAATGGTCCAATTTCGCAATAGTGAATTTTTTCATCATCTCCTACGCCTATTGACGCAAAGGGCTTCCATAAGATTTCACCAGTCGTCTCTATCTTGGGCTTTGATGATGATGATGATGATGATGATGAATCCTTTAAGAAAATCCTGGATGCGAACGGTGAACCGGATCTTCGTCAAAAACTAATCACTTCAAGTTAGCCTATTTCTACACTCCTGAAATCTTGATCACAATACATCCGTAACTATATTACTTGAGCTGGTGACAAACAAACAAACATACAAACAGACAGGTGAAAATACAACCTCTTTGGTGGATGTAAATCCTTTACTTTCACGTATATTAATTTCAACACGTAGGCTTTTATGGTAATTCATCTCTGAATCCGCAAGCTATTGTGAAATACATCGTACGATTATGTGATTACTTTTTATATAATGAAGCACAGACATATTTTACGCGTTACATTTCTCTTGGATCATTTAGATCAAGTGAAGTTTCATACGTTTATCCTTAGTGTTCATGTGGAGAAAAATGTTTAGTCTGGAAACATCATAATACATCACTTGCCACGTTTGCATAAAATTAAAAGAAAAATGTAGAATTTGCACTGAAAAAATGTATGAAAGAAAGTATGCTAAGATTATTCATGTAATTACGTCATTAGTTTTCCTCTTGAGGTTGATGTCATTTAAAAAAGAATACACATTTTGAATATCTACACTGTTAAAAATTTTCCGTAAAAAAACGGTAAAAATCCTGGAATAAATGTTGCCAGGCATTTACCGTTTTAAAAACGGATATATTGAAGTAAAGGAGTGATATTACGGTCACCAACCCGTAAAAGATAATAATAAAGTAGGGTAGAAATTACGGTTGCCTATATTTTACTGAAATACGGCTGAGAACAGTATATTTATACGGTGAATTTCCGATAATTTTTTTTTTTTTTTTTTTTTTTTTTTTTTTTTACTGAACACGGGGTGTTATAATTTTGCTTATACTGCTGGTGGGAATATAAACAAAGTATGCCCAAACAGCGGAGCTTAATTGCGTCGGTTGACCTACTGCCGAATACAAAAATGATCTATCGTTATCAAATAGTAAGAATAACAGCTGTTTTTGCATGCTAACTAATTTTTCAGTTAGCTTTAATTAGTACATAAAATAGAGATTGAATCTTTAGATACTAACTTACACAAATACCTTGAATTTAGAATTGCCATAAGAAATATTTATTGTTCATACATTAAATTTTAGATAAACCAACAAAGATTTCTTATGGCAATCTAAGCGTATACAATTGGTTTTTCGACGTTGTGTTAACACTGTCTATCAAGACTAACTAGTCGCTGATCTTTGGGAGCCAGAAAATGTCCTATGCCGCGTTGCATATGCGCACTTTCTCGATGAAGCATTCATTTAATCCCCTAGATACTAAAATCAATTATTTCTTAATGAGATGTTGCTCTCTCTATATAAAATAATAATTTTACAGTGTCTTGTAGCATTTATCAGGCAGTGATGAAAAAAATCTATAATACTTTATGAATTTAAAGATATTGATATTTGTACATGTTCATTCCAAACACTTAGATCTTCAAGTGAGTCTCAAAAACTATGTACACAACAGTTCTTAAAAGATTCTAGTCATTAGATATTTTTTTCTGACAGCGGAAATTAAAGCTTTCATGTAAACGTTGCTCTTTTAAGTGCCAGTACAAATCAAATTTAAACAAGCCATCTTGATTAGATCTTGTGGACATTAAAAAAGAAGGAAAAAATTGATAGAAAAATCAGACAGTAAAGCTGTACAAAGGGCTTTGATACAAGTTTCAATTGCTGGAGGGCTTAAGAGAAGAAAATTAATTTCTCCAGTAGTGCATGTTCCCTTGTATAGTAAGAACTCATTAAAGATACTTAATAAAAAGGAGCCACTTTTCATTATAGTCGGCATAAAAAAGGTCAGGACCAAACATCTCTCCTTGAGAGAAAACTTATAAAAAACTGTGAGCAGTACACACACACAGAGAGAGAGAGAGAGAGAGAGAGAGAGAGAGAGAGAGAGAGAGAGAGAGAGAGAGAGAGAGAGAGAGAATCGTAAATTTACTATAGTTTTAATTTACCTAATGTTTATCACAACCTTATTCTAATATCATTAGAAACCTTGAATCTTGCATATTTAAAAATGTATATAATCTAATTTGTAAGTTTATGAGTTTTCATGTTTAAATTAAGTATGGCTTCCCTTACACTGTATTGCGTATGGGAAAAATACAGTAGCAGTTTGTAGTTAAAAATCTTTTAAAAATTGCAATTTTAGCTTTTCGTTGGAGACGAAAATGACCAAGAAATCCTCCATTATAGACTACATAGTAATAAAAATAAAAGAATAACAATATCTTGCATACACCATCCCAAGGTCATCAACATTTCCTGCCCACCAAAAGAAATTCCGTTCCTTCAACAATTAGGGGAGACGTTTTCGCCCCCTCTCCCTCTTTACTTTTATTTCCAGTACCATTTTCGCCAGTAAAGTCCTCGTATAAAGATGCAAGAACAGTACGGGATTTAACAAAATGAGGGGCTCTACCTGGCTTCCGTGGTTTTATGACTTTGGAGGCACCATTAACTCTGCAGCTAAGGTCTTTATAGTACA
>NC_090750.1:71299538-71309538 GCF_036898095.1 Palaemon carinicauda
TCTCTCTCTCTCTCTCTCTCTCTCTCTCTGTATGTTATTTTCGTAGCAATATAATAATGTTATATGGAGGAAATATAAGTGCAATTGAAATACTTTATGACAGGATATTGCCCTTCATGTAGATATGGAAAGGGAAGAGAATAATATATATATATATATATATATATATATATATATATATATATATATATATATATATATTATATATATATATATATATATATATATATATATATATATATATATATATATATATAAATATATATATATATATATATATATATATATATATATATATAATAAATATAAATATAAATATATATATATATATATATATATATATATATATATATATATATATATATATATATATATATAACTTTAGCCTTGTCCTGTGCGTATAAGCGATAAGACACTAGCAAGATGAAGACAGGAAAATATGTAAGTGAAAATAGGAAAAACTGGGAATACAACAGCAACGAAGAATAGTCATAGGTAAACATGAAATGATAATAGCAGAGTTGGAGAGCCAGATCATGGGAGTTGCTGTCAACTCAGCTAATTCTCTCCTGGGTACTGACCCAAAAGTGAATAATCTTAGAGAAAGTTGTTAATATAAAGTAGGATTTTGAATGAATTATGATAAGACCTCAAACAATTTCAGCTCCTAAAAAGGAGAAAAGCATCTTTGCTGACTAAGGAAAATAATTTATTAATCATAAGATCAAGACACGCTCCAGCTAAGATTACTGATAAAAAATAAAAAAAAAAAGGTAGAAGAGGCACTCAAAGAAATTCTAATATTATATACGGCAGCTTCTTCAAATGGAAATGTGCATTTTGCCCATGACAGGATTAGAGACGAGACGGCCAATAAGATAAAGTTTGGTTGATGTAACCGAGACGAAAAATATTGTAAGTTTTAAACCAAAAATAATATACAACGTAATCAGTGATGAAGACGATGAAGTAAATGCTTTAATTTATATAGAATCTTTATTTTAAGTTGATTCAGAACTTCAAGGAGAAAATAAGTCTGTTATTCAAGAAACCTACAATCAGGTGAGATTGTCCACTTCAATGTGAAATGTGATCTTGAAATTCTAAAAGGCTATTCAAGAAAATTAAGAAAAAAGACTATGTTACATAGGGGCACATATAGCATACGTGATGGGTACCACGTGATCACTTGCTTGCACTGTCCACGGTATGGGCATCTTGAAAAGAACTAAGTTCGAATCTTGTGAAAATTTTTTGGAAAATGTTCGGATCCCAACATCAAGGAGTGCAACTCTCAAGAAGCCCGATGTATAAACGTTAATTAAAAAAATATATATCATATGATCAATTCAAGAAATTACAAAGGTCAAAATATAGGATTGATACGTCTATCAGATAATACGGATAATGGAATTTAAGCACGTCATAAACTGTGTTATAATGTAAATAATCAATACGTTAGAAATAAAATAATGCAAATCATAGAGTTCATAAAGGACATGTTAGCAATAGCTGAAACATGGCAAAATGATTTTGAAAAAGATAAAAGTTAGTTGATATGACCTCTGATACAAGTGCTTTTTTCATATTCCGACAAAAAGTAAAGGTTTTCTTTCCGTTTTCAAAGGCTATTTGCATATCAAGATAGTAGAATTAACTACTGTAACAAGTGTTGAATATATATGAATAAATTTGACACGCCAGAATAAAAATAAAGAATCTATAGTAGTTTACAAAACTCCGAGAACAAATGCAAATGTTTTTATTGAAGAATTACGTATGCTCGACTGACATAGCAACAAGGAAATTGATTATCTGGGGAGATTTTAATCTTTGGATGGATGGCGTACCTCATCGTGATGAACCTGCCTTTAAAAAAAATTTACGGAACCACATCAGTTGGTTGATGACGATTATGCAACAAGTTTGTGCATACGTTAGATTTAGCTTTAAGGGATGGAATAAATAACATTGTTTCAGATATTGGTGTGGAGAAGAGGTTCGCTATTTCTTCAGGGCATAAGATTATAACCTTTATATTACAATCACAGAAAAAAACAGCTGAAGAAATTAGATTTTATAAATAAAACCAATTTCCCTCCATTTGTGTTTATTGATGATGTTCATAAGAAGATAGATGGTCATACTCATATTTCCCAGTGGTCATGGTAATTTACAAATAATAAGGTCTATATGTGTTTATTGCCTTATATCTGTATACAACAGGGTGCATAGAAATGAATATGATAGCGTGCGCCTACTGATGAGAAATCTGAATATATGAACAAATCTCAATAGTCCGATAAAGAAACTTTAGAGAAAAAAGGAATACGTATAAAGGGAAACTGGAGTCTGTTAGATATTCATAGTTCATAGTGAAAAGACAAACAACGAAATTTTGTAATATATCCACTTATTAAGGAGGAGGATAACTGAATACTATAAGAATAAAGTCTGAAAACACCAACAGACACGATGTGGTAACGTCCCTGATTGGTGAACGCCAGACTGGGGTTCGAGTCTCGTTCAAACTCGATAGTTTCTTTAGTCGCTGTAACCTCACCACTCGTGTAAGCTAAGGATAGGGGGTTTGGAGAGCCTATAGGTCTATCTGGTGAGTCATCAGCAGTCATTGTCCGGCTCGAAAGGGCAATGTAACTGACCCTTGCATCTGCCCTTCATGAGCGGCCTTTAAACCTTTAAATGGTCAATTGAGAAAGGTAAATGAATAAAGTCCTCCAGGTGGTTACATAGACCAAGAACTACCTGATTAACGTCTAGGTGTCTTTTGAAAATCATAAAATATATTTGGATCTTTTGTGGATATTCTGAATCCTATAGGTGCTCATCCAGACACACAAATAAGATTAACGAGATTTAGCAGTGTATGAAATTACGTTGCTATCAGGAAAAGTATGATAGGCAAAGAAATCGAATGTTAACGTTCTGATGTCAATGTCTGAAGTAATTGGAGTAGAAAGCTTTTCTTATTTACGAACATAATTTCAAGAATAGTTAATGCTAGTATTGATAAAGATCCTAAATCTGAAAAAGTGGCTTTAGTAACAGCAGAAATGGTACTCTAGATCATCCGAACTCGAGTTCTTACAGGTCTATTTAGAATCTGTGCTTTATATCAAAAGTGTTGAAATATGTAATTCTTGAACAGCTAGTTTTTCATTTAGAGAAACTCAAAGCATTACCGCATAAGCAGACAATTTTATTCTACTGAGTCATTGATATGCTATTGTGAATGATCTGCTGGACATGATGGACGAGGATAAATGTGGCATCCTAATTTTACTTGATCTTAAGTGTTACTTTTGACACAGTTGTATATAAACTACTACTAAAGTATTTGCGATCCATTGGCATTGATGATGAAGGTTTTGAGTATCTAAAAGATTACCTGGTGGACACACAACTATTGTACACGAATTGGGACTTTAATTCTCTATACCATCATAAGTACCATTAAGTAGAAGGGTGCCCTAGGAATTGTACTAGGCCCAATACTATTTTGTATCTTCAGTATTAGTCTATAGAAAAAAAATTACAGACACACTGAGTAAAGTTCAAGCTATTCACGAATGTCAAACAATTCTACTTCTCCATTAAACAACTAAAATTTAATGTAAATAAAATAGAGTTCCTAGTGGTAGGAAAGAAAAACAGTTTAAGAAACCTTATTGATATACAAAGATATATCAATGATATCTTGGTCCCTATACCGTGAATTACTAGACTGCAATTTGTTTCTTTTTGCTAAACTAAGTAATGCAATAAGAATCTCCTTTATTATCATTATTGTTATATTTACATTAATCAGCTGTGAGAAAGTGGCGGTTAATAACGATTTGCGGGCACAGCATGTTAAAAGCTTTTTGGCTGACCCCAGTCGCTTCCAACAAATCGTGTCGACAAGATTAAAGTCATGGATATCTTCAAGTTATTGGATACAATATGCATCTCGACTGTAGATTAAAATGCATTCAAATATTCGGTACCAAAATTGTCTAACAAGCTTCCAGTTGGCATAAGAACGTCTGATGATATAAAGGCTTTCAAGAAGTGGAAGACACTTTTTATTTTGAAAGTGCTATGACACCCTGGATTTGAATAAGGACACAAATTACGTTATATGATTCTCTAAATACTTAAGAATGTATACAACAAACAAATATTGTAGGTCTTGCGGGCCTTAAGGCTTTTCCGTGTTTGACAGCGCCAAGAAAACACCCGTTAAAATAAAGAAAATTGTTGAAAGTTTAAAAGAGTGAAAAAATATTTCTGGAGAAAGGGCTCATCTCAAACTTGAGAATGTTTAGAAAAGGTCGAGATCTTATTTAGTTGCTGCTACGTCAAGGTAGTTCAGTATTCCGTGCAATACTTGTGCCTTGGTGGTCCCAAAACAAGATTCCTCAGAAGAGGGATGGAGTACATTCCTGCAAGAAAGTTACGAAAAGAGACGAGGTACTGCCAATTACGCAAGCAAATTTTGAATAAATTATTTCATTATTTTTTTTTTCGGACTTGAAATGTATCTTAAGGTTTATTTGAAAATAGATAATAGAAATAGAATTGAGTCGGGTGACGGAAAAAATGTAAACATTTCATAAAATATTCACTTATATCTATTGTTTGTATAATCTAAACCTTTTCAATCAGGCAAACATCAGGTGGCCTGCAAAGTTTCCAATGAATTCAAAGGACTATGATAATATTGCGAAGAATTGTCGAAATCATCCAGAATCGATTATAAAATTTATTACTTTTCAAAAGTTGATTTTCTATTTAGCATGAAAATAATCATTACATAAAAGGTATCAACAATACTATCCAAAGAAAAGTTGAGCCACGTTGCATGTAATGTTTTGACTAGTAAAATTATATACTTTTGATATGGAAACTGCCTTTTTTATACTAAAAAATACAGGGAGGGTTGGGTTACCCTATTGTATTTATCTGTTGTCGTTTAACTACACAATCACTGACATCCCTTAAAGTTTGAAGCTCCTTTTTGGGAATGGAAGTTTCCAGATGTGACGTATCTCAAGCATTAATAGACAGTTTAAATCCTTCATCTTATAACCTATATCGTATACCCGTAGGTTAGCAGATACATTATCCTGGAAAATCTCTCCATAGGTTTCAACCTAGTTCTAATAACTTTTAAACCATTTATACTTTACTCAACAATAAGACTGGAAGGTTTGCCTCTAAACTGTTTCTTTTTCTTCAAAGATTTTAGAATTTATTGTATATCATTAGCACCTACAACAATTTTCTAAATATTTAAAAAAATACTGTATAGTACCTGACCATGATTGTATTTGTTTTTATGACTAGTTTTATAGCTCATCTATTCATCAGCATTATTCATATAACTAGTACTTCAAATTCAAATTAACTAGGAACCCCATTCCTAGTTAATGTGAATTTGAAGTACTAGTTATATGAATAATGCTGATGAATAGTTGAGCTATTAAACTAGTCATAAAAACAAATGATATAATCCTGGTCAGGTACTATAAAGTATGTTTTAAATATGTAGATAACTGTTGTAGATACTAAGAATATACAATAAATCCTAAAATCTTCGAAGAAAAAGAAACAGTTTAAAAGCAAATCTTTCACTAAATTTATTGTTGAGCAAAGTACAAATAGTTTAAAATGTACGACATTATAACCAATATGAAGATGAAGAATTGGCTGACATTTCTATTATAGAATTTATGGTTACCTAATATAAAATATATATATATATATATATATATATATATATATATATATATATATATATATATATATATATATATATATATATATATATCAAAATATATAAAAATCCACATGCATCAGTAAATGAAGACAATGATTATTTAATAAATTATTGCAGGATCGAAATACCTTTCAGGACGAATGAATATTACACTTGTTCAGAAACTCCCCCCCACAAAAAAAAAAAAAAAAAATTAAATAAAGGTTTTTCGGTCAAGTATTTGTTTGGTAGAAATTTGCACCTGAAATTAAGTTGACAAACTAGGACCTGGCTGATAAAAAAAAAAAAAAAAAAAAAAAAAAACTCCGATTATCTAGGAGAAAAAAAAAATAAAAAAAAATAAAAAAAAGATCTCTCTCAATAAATGTCATTTGCTCATCTCTAGAAATTCTAAAGCAAAGTCCGTTGCTAAATCTGTCAATGAGTATTCTTTGATGCTTTTCACTTTCGAATCTTTTATGTTTTTCAAAAATCTAGTTTGTAATTATATTTAATAGCATAAAATTCAACGGAGCAGCTGAATAAAGGCCTTAAAATTGAGAGAGAGAGAGAGAGAGAGAGAGAGAGAGAGAGAGAGAGAGAGAGAGAGAGAGAGAGAGAGAGAGAGAGAGAGAGAGATTTTCTTTATGGGAAAGTCGAGGAGGGAAGTTTCCCCCGAGGGAAACGATAGCCATAATCCACAGGGGCGGAAGTAATTTATGCCACCTTGGCGTGTTTTAAGCGTCCTTCGACCCCGCAAGTTCAGTAAAATTATCCAGATTGCTTTGCCCCTTGGCAAAGAAAGACATCATTTCTCTGTGCCTAAAAGCCAAGTGTTGGGGACAAGATAAAAAACATATAGAAGAACTTGGACGTGCCACAAAAATGAACATGTGGTCTGATGAGCAGTACGTATGTGTTCAGATAGAGTTACTGAAAAAGCAATTAGACAGACGAGAATATAAAATAAAGACTCAAAATATATAACTATAAGACCTTTAGAATGCCCATGCTATTGCAATATACGAGGCACTGACTTGGCACTTAAGTGGAAAACGGAGGGATTGTTGGAAAGAACCGAGATGAGGATGGTTAGATGGATTGCTGGTATATCCCTACTGGAAAATAGGGAGAGTCAAAATATAAGGAGAATGTGTGGTAAGTAATGTTAAGGGTAAAGTTAAGGAACCACGTCCGAGATACTATGGCTCCGCAATAAGGAGAGAGGACCAAAGACCTGGCTCCGCAATAAGGAGAGGGGACCAAAGACCTGGCTCCGCAATAAGGAGAGGGGACCAAAGACCTGGCTCCGCAATAAGGAGAGGGGACCAAAGACCTGGCTCCGCAATAAGGAGAGAGGACCAAAGACCTGGCTCCGCAATAAGGAGAGAGGACCAAAGACCTGGCTCCGCAATAAGGAGAGGGGACCAAAGACCTGGCTCCGCAATAAGGAGAGGGGACCAAAGACCTGGCTCCGCAATAAGGAGAGAGGACCAAAGACCTGGCTCCGCAATAAGGAGAGAGGACCTTGACCAATCAAGAGAACTACGAACATGCCAGTTATGAGGAGGAGTGTTTGGCGTCAGTGGATCGGATGGCTGGATATAGCGAGGAGGGTTATGGGTGGGGTGGGACCGTGTGAAGAAGATGCAAAAAATAAGAATACATGGAGAAAGTTGGGACTAAAAGTCGAGAGTAGATCCATGAAGAATTCCTAACACCGGGTTTAATCACATCCCTGACGATAATTAAGTCGAAATGATGGTCAGCAAGGATCTACGGAATCAAGAGGCAAGTAAAGAAATGTAACTTTCTTTTTGCATTAAAACGAACGCGCTCAAAGGTACCTGAAAATTAGCTATGGCTAATTAACATTCTTTATACCAAAACTAGTCCAATTAAAACAAACCCACTTCCTTACTTCCTCTCCTCGCCACCTTATAATTTCTTTACGTTATGATGATATGATTCAGAAAGAGAGAGAGAGAGAGAGAGAGAGAGAGAGAGAGAGAGAGAGAGAGAGAGAGAGGCGTGGGGAAATAATTATATATGGCAACAGCATACAGTATATGATAAATGCTTTGCAAAGTTTCATCGTCCGGAAATAATTTCCATCTTAGGTACAGCTGTATTCACAATGGTATGACCACTATATTTTACTGCTCAGTCTAATATTTCATGATAAAGGTAATACCATTAGATGTCAATATTCCAGAACAAAATTTATTTGACACCTCTGCTTTGATAACGTCTGTGCTATAATGGTATTCTATTACAAAGGACTTTCATGAAAATAATGGGAATGAAGATGGTGAGGAAAGTAAAAGCGAAGGGTAATGTAGTAAAATAACTCATTACAGAGAATTTTAAAGATTTAAAGACCGTTCATGAATGGCAGGGGCAAGAGACTGTCACACTGCCCTATCAAACAGGACAATGCCCTAGAGACTGACCAGTGCCCAAGCTCCCTCTTCATCCAAGCTAGGACCAAGAAGGGCCAGGCAATGGCTATTGATGACTCACCAGATATACCTATAGGCTCCCCCAAACACCCAATCCTTAGCTCACCAGGATGTAGAGGTTGCAGCGACCTAAGAAATTAACGAGGTTGAGCAGGACTCGAACCCCAGTCTGGCGTTCATCAATCAGGGACGTTACCACATCGGCCACCAGAAAAAAGTTGCAGAACCAAGATAAAATTAATGTCATGTAAGTGATGAAAAGGTTTATATTTATGTAACAGATTTGTTTATTTTTCCTGCGTTTGAAGCCCATTAGAAAAATTAAAGAATTTAAAGTAATTTCATTGATATTTGCCATATATATAATTGATATTTATATATATATATATATATATATATATATATATATATATATATATATATATATATATATATATATATATATAAAAGTAACATTCTTGTTATGATCAGATGTAAAAATATTTTTTTTTTTGTAAGAAAGTGCAGATGTCATTATTGATAAGAAAAATGGTTAAATGGTCTAAAAATATATATTTTTTTTTTTTGTAAGAAAGTGCAGATGTCATTATTGATAAGAAAAATGGATAAAGTCTAAAAATGTTTTTTTTTTTTTTTGTAAGAAAGTGCAGATGTCATTATTGATAAGAAAAATGGATAAATAGTCATTGTTAAAATATATTTCAATTCAGTATGTTTTTATTTTACAATAACTATCTGTTAGATAATTTTATTATATCAATATGTAATTTATATCTTGAGAACATTAATGAGTAAATTATAAAACTTCTTACGATCTATCCGTAATATGATGAGCTTATACTTGCTTCCCCCCAAAAAAAAAAAAAATTATTTCAAAACTGCCATATTGGGATTCATGAATAATCATATACTGAAATATTAGGTTAAGTGTACTACTCTGTTTTGAAAACGAAAGATATTAATTTCAACACATAATTACAAATTTAGCTAAATATTTATGAAAGTTCTCGTGCATTCTTTTGTATTTTTACAGAATAACTGAATTAAGATATATATCTTTATCGCTGGAGCATTGATTATAATTTTAGTGTGTTTAAATATGTTAAAATTTAATAATCAAATCTTTTTTTATTGGAGACTCTTTCCATTTTTATATATTTTTCATTTTCATTTGAATAGTATTTTTCTGTTTTTTAAATTGTATTAATTTTTACCTCTACTTCAAATAATATAGTTTAGCAAATAGATAAATAAAACCAGCTATATCTATACTTGTGTATAACACTCCTTTCAAAGGGAGTTATATCAATTTCATCATATATTACACATTTTGACTTTTATAGCATTATGTATCAGATCTGGGTAGATGTAACATCGTGTTTATAAATGGAAAAATTGAAGAATATGTATTTCCTTTGTATAAAACATCGAAACAAAAATATCAACTCTATATTTCATCCTCGATCTTTCTATCTCAATATGACAAAAGTAGGAATTGAGAAAGTTTTTCTTGTGGTGAGAGTAAAAATTGTATCAAAGATTAATCGAATTATATCTATCATTTACTAAGATGAAAAGTATAATTTAAATGTCTTTAACGAAATCGGACTAAAAAAAGGTAATTGGACAAACGAATAGTAATATCAAAAGAATAAAACAAATAAGGTCTGTCAGTGGGGATAAAAAATAAGGACTGAAAATAAACAGAGAGGAATAGTCTACATTACATATAAAACTACCTCTTCAGAATCAAATATTTTCTTTTTCATGTTCCAAA
>NC_090750.1:71317038-71319538 GCF_036898095.1 Palaemon carinicauda
CATGACCCATGTTGGTTTATGCACTATTATAAAGAGCTCTTATTCCACTAAGAAGCAAATTAATTTGCTCGTGGTACCGGTTCATAAAATATTTTTGCTTTAGGGCAATAAAGGTATGTAGATAACATTCATTAGATTCATAGTCTTTCAAATTGCCAAGGTAGGGCTGCCATATGCAAATCAGTACGATTGGAAAATAAAACCGCGTTTTTCTTGGCGATATATCGAAAAATGACGAGAAATATCTCATTTCATATATCCACTAGGGAATTTTCTTCCTTTCCTAAATATACCGCTTTTTAGGTTTCCGGTTGTCATTGGTCTCTTCACCAGAGAAGCCTTATGGGAATCATTCCTCTAAAGACATCCTCTTCTAATGACAGCAGTATTTATTACCAGTAAAATCACTCATTTCCCAAGAGAAGAAACCGTTCCAGCAAAAACCATGACAATTTCATATTTTTTATTTACTTTTTATTTTTTTTGGTATCCATGGCACAGGTATTGGTAAAGGTTTGAGAGGATTTCATCGTTCGTCACTCTGAAATATCATTGCAGACTTAAAAGTGAGATAGGTAAGTCTGTTAGGTGGCTTCTTTTTCCGTTTTTTTTTTCTTTTTTTTTTTGGGGGGGGGGGTTATGCCCAACCCTTGTTTCAATGCCATAAAAATCAATTTCTTCTCAATATTCTCTGTAAAATGTGGTCGGTGTATCATATGACGTTGTAGGAACTAGGTTGGCTGAAACTAACTTCTTATTCAAATCTCGTAATTTTGTTTTATTTTACAGTGAGAGAGAGACTTTTGATCTGCTATAAACTATAAATATATTATTGGTCGTATTACATCTGAATATACTTTACAACGTATCTGGTAATACAACTAATTTTAACTCTTAAGATACCTCCATTTCCTCACGTACCAGTTTAGGGGAGAGAGAGAGAGAGAGAGAGAGAGAGAGAGAGAGAGAGAGAGAGAGAGAGAGAGAGAGAGAGAGAGCAGGACAAACATATGGGGGTGAATAAACTTCATATGGGTGGATCAGCGAAACAAAATATTCTGCGTTTTTTTAAGACACACCGTAAGGCCAAGCCTCTTATACAGAGGTTATACACTTTTTCGCTATTTTATGATCCAATGAAAAGTACTGTATATGTTCGAATTTTCCAAATCTTTCACATGTGAGCAGGAGGCTAGAGTATATCCAAAATTTCAACAAAATACACACACATTTATTATATATATATATATATATATATATATATATATATATATATATATATATATATATATGTGTGTGTGTGTATATATATATACATGCGCATACACAAACACATTATACATATATATATATATATATATATATATATATATATATATATATATATATATGCGTTTGTGTGTTTGTTTAAAGTACACAAAGAATATGATAGAATTCTCGTCCGAATTGCACGTCAATCGTCCACAATAAAATAAAATGCATTGATATCTAACCACAGACGTTTTTTTTTTCTCTTACGAACAAACGTTCGCTTTTACTTTTGCACAGGAATTTCTTTTTCCCTTCCTTTTCTTACAGGCACAATAGAGATGTAGGTAGCGTGCAGCCAATGATTCAGTTTATCGGAGATTGATCCAGGGGTGGTAGGGAAATAGACCGTAGGCGTCTGAATCAAGAGGAAAAATCTGGAGAATTTAGCTGCGCCTGACTTGTGACGAGGCGGTTGCGAGGAGGCGATGCTTGGTAAATGTCTAGAGGTGGTATGATCATCTGGGGCTTTGATGTGATTCAAATGTTCCTTCCTCTGCCTACTTGAAAAAATAATTCTAGTTACCCATTAGGTCTTTTTTTTTTTTTTTTTTTTTTTTTTTTTTTTTTTTTTTTTTTTTTTTTTTTTTTTGGAAAAGTAGCGTCCCTCAATTTTTTTTTTGAAAAGGGTCCCTCAATTTTTTTTTTTTTTTTTTTTTGAAAAATAGGGTCCCTCAATTTTTTTTTTTTTGAAAAATAGGGTCCCTCAATTTTTTTTTTTGAAAAGGGTCCCTCAATTTTTTTTTTTTTTTTTTTGAAAAATAGGGTCCCTCAATTTTTTTTTGTTTTGAAAAATAGGGTCCCTCTAATTTTTTTTTTTTTTTTTTTTTGAAAATAGGGTCCCTCAATTTTTTTTTTTTTTTTTAATAATAAGGGTGGTTCAGGTTGTCGAGGGTAATTTCTCGTTGAGATTTGTGGATTTGATGCCAATGGCAAGGTAGGGGTACCAAAGAGGTCGTTCAGCGGTACTATAGTTCCTTGGAGGTATGGATGAATCGGAGTGCCTGGTTGCAAATTGGGTGTTTAAGACAAGATAGGTTCCCCGGAGAAATTACTTGGGGAATTCTAGATTCCTCTTCTAGCGTTCCATTACATCAATTCCTGGTTTGTAAGATAAAATAGCATTCTCTGAGCCACAATTCCTGTAATATTTTCTAAATTGTGGTCCTTCAACTCTCTATTGGTTACAATT
>NC_090750.1:71324538-71327038 GCF_036898095.1 Palaemon carinicauda
TGGAGCCCTTGGGCTTATAGCATCTTGCTTTTCCTACTAGGGTTGTAGCTTGGCATCGGAGTGATTCTTCTCGCTTTGGTTTTGCTAAATGGTTTTATCTTTCTTTTTTATCGTTTATTTATTTCCTTATTTCCTTTCCTCACAGGGATATTTTTCCCTATTGGAGCCCTTGGGCTTATAGCATCTTGCTTTTCCTACTAGGGTTGTAGCTTGGCATCGGAGTGATTCTTCTCGTTTTGGTTTTGCTAAATGGTTTTATCTTTCTTTTTTATCATTTATTTATTTCCTTATTTCCTTTCCTCACTGGGCTATTTTTCCCTATTGTAGCCCTTGGGCTTATAGCATCTTGCTTTTCCTGCTAGGGTTGTAGCTTGGCATCGGAGTGATTCTTCTCGTTTTGGTTTTGCTAAATGGTTTTATCTTTCTTTTTTATCGTTTATTTATTTCCTTATTTCCTTTCCTCACTGGGCTATTTTTCCCTATTGGAATCCTTGGGCTTATAGCATCTTGCTTTTCCTACTAGGGTTGTAGCTTGGCATCGGAGTCATTCTTCTCGTTTTGGTTTTGCTAAATGGTTTTATCTTTCTTTATTATCGTTTATTTATTTCCTTATTTCCTTTCCTCACAGGGCTATTTTTCCCTATTGGAATCCTTGGGCTTATAGCATCTTGCTTTTCCTACTAGGGTTGTAGCTTGGCATCGGAGTGATTCTTCTCGTTTTGGTTTTGCTAAATGGTTTTATCTTTCTTTTTTATCGTTTATTTATTTCCTTATTTCCTTTCCTCACAGGGCTATTTTTCCCTATTGGAATCCTTGGGCTTATAGCATCTTGCTTTTCCTACTAGGGTTGTAGCTTGGCATCGGAGTGATTCTTCTCGTTTTGGTTTTGCTAAATGGTTTTATCTTTCTTTTTTATCGTTTATTTATTTCCTTATTTCCTTTCCTCACTGGGCTATTTTTCCCTATTGGAATCCTTGGGCTTATAGCATCTTGCTTTTCCTACTAGGGTTGTAGCTTGGCATCGGAGTGATTCTTCTCGTTTTGGTTTTGCTAAATGGTTTTATCTTTCTTTTTTATCGTTTATTTATTTCCTTATTTCCTTTCCTCACAGGGCTATTTTTCGCTATTGGAATCCTTGGGTTTATAGCATCTTGCTTTTCCTACTAGGGTTGCAGCTTGGCATCGGAGTGATTCTTCTCGTTTTGGTTTTGCTAAATGGTTTTATCTTTCTTTTTTATCATTTATTTATTTCCTTATTTCCTTTCCTCACTGGGCTATTTTTCCCTATTGTAGCCCTTGGGCTTATAGCATCTTGCTTTTCCTACTAGGGTTGTAGCTTGGCATCGGAGTGATTCTTCTCGTTTTGGTTTTGCTAAATGGTTTTATCTTTCTTTTTTATCGTTTATTTATTTCCTTATTTCCTTTCCTCACTGGGCTATTTTTCCCTATTGGAATCCTTGGGCTTATAGCATCTTGCTTTTCCTACTAGGGTTGTAGCTTGGCATCGGAGTGATTCTTCTCGTTTTGGTTTTGCTAAATGGTTTTATCTTTCTTTTTTATCGTTTATTTATTTCCTTATTTCCTTTCCTCACAGGGCTATTTTTCCCTATTGGAATCCTTGGGCTTATAGCATCTTGCTTTTCCTACTAGGGTTGTAGCTTGGCATCGGAGTGATTCTTCTCGTTTTGGTTTTGCTAAATGGTTTTATCTTTCTTTTTTATCGTTTATTTATTTCCTTATTTCCTTTCCTCACTGGGCTATTTTTCCCTATTGGAATCCTTGAGCTTATAGCATCTTGCTTTTCCTACTAGGGTTGTAGCTTGGCATCGGAGTGATTCTTCTCGTTTTGGTTTTGCTAAATGGTTTTATCTTTCTTTTTTATCGTTTATTTATTTCCTTATTTCCTTTCCTCACAGGGCTATTTTTCCCTATTGGAATCCTTGGGCTTATAGCATCTTGCTTTTCCTACTAGGGTTGTAGCTTGGCATCGGAGTGATTCTTCTCGTTTTGGTTTTGCTAAATGGTTTTATCTTTCTTTTTTATCGTTTATTTATTTCCTTATTTCCTTTCCTCACTGGGCTATTTTTCCCTATTGGAATCCTTGGGCTTATAGCATCTTGCTTTTCCTACTAGGGTTGTAGCTTGGCATCGGAGTGATTCTTCTCGTTTTGGTTTTGCTAAATGGTTTTATCTTTCTTTTTTATCGTTTATTTATTTCCTTATTTCCTTTCCTCACAGGGCTATTTTTCCCTATTGGAATCCTTGGGCTTATACCATCTTGCTTTTCCTACTAGGGTTGTAGCTTGGCATCGGAGTGATTCTTCTCGTTTTGGTTTTGCTAAATGGTTTTATCTTTCTTTTTTAT
The DNA here is from genome assembly GCF_036898095.1 of Palaemon carinicauda. NCBI lineage: Eukaryota > Metazoa > Arthropoda > Malacostraca > Decapoda > Palaemonidae > Palaemon > Palaemon carinicauda. The sequence continues at coordinate 71,326,904 of NC_090750.1, forward strand.
CATTTATTTATTTCCTTATTTCCTTTCCTCACTGGGCTATTTTTCCCTATTGTAGCCCTTGGGCTTATAGCATCTTGCTTTTCCTACTAGGGTTGTAGCTTGGCATCGGAGTGATTCTTCTCGTTTTGGTTTTGC
>NC_090750.1:71337038-71347038 GCF_036898095.1 Palaemon carinicauda
GGATTATGTGTTTTATGTTTCGAGAAAAATATGAGACCTCGAAAACCTTTATAAACAGCATTATTGAATTATAGCATTTTACACTAGTCATACAAATTCTACTCACTAAGGCTAAACGAAAACATCTTTATCCACAAAAATATGAATGTTATCAAAAGCATAGTGGATTGCCACAGTTGTCAGAAAAATATTTGCGAAAAATTAATAATTACAGTGCACTATTCGTAAATTTTGCACCGAATCTGTTGATCATACATTTGATACTAATCGCGCAATTTTTTTTTCTAGTAACCCAGTATTCTTAAAGAGATGAGTAAATCCTATTCAATAAAATAGAACATGAGTTTTCTTTTAAGATGATCCAAGGAAAATTTAGCATTTATGCCAATTTCCAACTATTCCTAGATCAATTGCCATGGAAAAGACATGAAATTTTAACTAAAATAGCCTATAGAACAAGTTGAAGGGAAAACATATGGGCATTAAAAAGATTTGATTTAATAAATATTAAAAATTGCTCACACTTATATAATAACTTGCCCTTATATAACTTGCCAGTGTAAAGGAAGAAAGTGATTATTTAAGTAATGTGATAAATTTACGTCCTGGAGCAATTGCATAAGGGAACAGTAAGAAAATTGTATATAAAAGACATAAAAGCTTCTTTTCAGATCTTATGAGAACAGTTTATTCATAAATGACATCTGCATCTGAGAGAGTGTATTCTGAAACATAAAAGATTAATATTATTCTCTCTGTTATACAAAGCCAAAATATGCTAACAATCTTTCTCTTGATTTTGTTTAATTGACGCTCAGGCTATACTGAAAAGAAAATAAATAATTTCTCAGCTTTGAATTACTACATGAATGTTATATTTTTATGAGTAAGATGGAGTGAGAAATTCTATATATATATATATATATATATATATATATATATATATATATATATATATATATATATATATATATATATATTATATATATATATTTTTTTTTTGTAATGACGTTTGATGAGCGATATATGTAATACTTTGTATTTTAGTTTTTTTATAATGACAAAGAAGCTTGAAGAGTAATAACCATTAAGCTATTTAATATTGATAGGTACCTGATATATCATACAGTTATTCAGAATAAAAAAAGGCGAGATTAGAAGGTCATCTCACTTACAAGGAGAGAGATTGCAACGATTAACTTGAATATAATCAGCGATGAAAGTCACCTACCGGATATGTATAAAGCAATTAATACACTAAAAAGGTACTCATTAAAAAAAACTTTAAAAAAATACCCCTGAGAAAGATATATAAATTAAATTTCAATTTACGAGGCCATAGAATTCGGGGGAAAGCAGAAGACCTACCGATTTTATAACCTCCCTGGCGGAAGTAATGGGAAGTCTATATGGAGGAGGCATAAGGGGAGTTGATTTCCTGAGGATAAACTTTTATGAGCAGATCGAACTCTGTTCTTCCTCACTACTAGGAGCTATGACTGATACTAAAAATTAAAAAATTAATTTACTTGAGCGCTGACATGCAACTAATACGAGAGAGAGAGAGAGAGAGAGAGAGATGAGAGAGAGAGAGAGAGAGAGAGAGAGAGAGAGAGATTCGCAGTGAAATAAAAGCCGTTTCTATTCTGTTTGATAAATATGTCTTAATCTATTTTTCTTTGGTTGTGATTTTATGAAAACTTTCCCACTATACATCCCAAAGGAATGTCTAAAAGAGAGAGAGAGAGAGAGAGAGAGAGAGAGAGAGAGAGAGAGAGAGAGAGAGAGAGAGAGAGAGAGAGAGACCACCGAGATGAAACTGAAAACTTCATCTTTGATTAATTAACTTACCTTATCGAATTTTCTTTGGTTCTAGTTTCATGCAATTTTCCCTAATATTGGGTCCTTGCCGGGTGATTGCCAGACTGGGGGTTCGAATCCCGTTCAAACTCGTTAGTTCCTTTGGTCCCTGTAAATTCACCATCATTGTGAGCTAAGGATGGGGAGTTTTGGAGAGCCTATAAGTCCATCAGTCCTCAAGTGTCATTGCCTGGCCCTCCTTGGTCATAGCTTCGGTGGAGAGGGTGCTTAGGCGCTGATCATATGAAATATGGTCAGTCTCCAAGGAATTATCCAGCTTGATAGGGCAAGGTCACTGTCCCCTGCCTCTGCCATTCATGGGCGGCCTTTAAACCTCTAAATGGATGCGTAAAACTTCGTCAGATATTAAGTTAGCATTATCTAGTGATTCAATAAGGCTTATGCTCTTCCATAATGAGAACTATTGCCAGCACAGCTGAAATCGCATTGATTTATTTGAGCAGAAATCTTAAAACACAGTATAATTTAGATAATCAAAACCGTAGATTAGAAAGAAGAAATATTTTGCTCTATAAAACGAGTCTTTGAAAGGAATAAGTGGTGTAAAGACATCATCTGAATAATAAGATTACGCACTTTTGAATAATAAAAGTACATGGCTAAGAAATCGTTGGGAAAAAAAAAAAAAAAAAAAAAAAAAAAAAAAAAAAACCTTGCTCAGTCTTCAGCACCAACCAAAAATAACTATTTACTTCAGGAAAGAAAAAAAAGTTCGCAACTTTTACTCGAAGATAATTAGACCAGAAAGAGCTGCAAGAACTTAGGGTTATTAGAGATTGTCAACACGTCATCACGAAAATCTGATTTTATTACTTTTTTTTCTCTCTTTTATAAAAGAAACAGAGTGAATTGCATGACTAAAACTATTCCCTTTTTGGGCTTGTCGTGATTAGAGAGATCAGTCACTTGGAATAAATGATTAGTAGGTGTCTCTCTAAGTCATTACTCTATGTCATGTTTATTACTTAGCTTTTTTTTTCTTAACCTGATACGCTGACACGCTATTTACATTGATAATAAAAAATGGATCTATAACCATGAAATTAAAACAATTCCGATATGAACAGGTGTCATTTCTCTATATTTTATTAAAAAAAGATATTTCTACTATTGAGATAATACGGTAATAATACTTTTTTCTGAGCAATGAATCTAATTAGGTATTTACGGATACAAGACGTATAAAAAATGCATATTTTTATACTGAAAATAAATTATATATATATATATATATATATATATATATATATATATATATATATATATATATATATATATTATATATATATATATACACGTGTATATATATATATATATATATATATATATATATATATATATATATATATATATACGTGTATATATATATATATATATATATATATATATATATATATATATATATATATATATATATATACACACGTATATATATATATATATATATATATATATATATATATATATATATATATATATATATATGTATTTTTTTTTGGCCGAGAAAAAAAGCTTAATCGTCAGTACTTGTTGCTTTGATATATCAAACGATTGTTTTTATCTTTATGGGATTATTGAGAATTAATTTCTGTTGTGTGATGGTTCACTCGACTTATTTAAATAATAAAATGTTCATAGCAACGACAAAAGTCATCAGCATTGCACACACACATACACACGTGGAGAAAGGGTTTGTGTATCATTGTACTAATAAGGGACACCCAAAGCAGGCTGGTTTGCTGAGCGAGATCAGACAAAAGTCTCCCACCATCACCAATCTACTTTGGCTAGCGTGATGATGAAAACTGGCAAAAATCAAAGCATGAATAAAGACATCTCTGAGGGTTTTATCCTGCAGTGGACTGGAAACCGATGTGTATGTGCGGTGCGCGCGCGCGTATGTGTGCATGTGCGCGCGCGCGTGTGCGCGTGTGTGCGCGCGTGCATGATTCTATACATGCGTATTAATTTTAAGCGTTTAAATTTACGGAGCTTTCTCCGATTCATGTTTATACAAGAATTCAAGCTAACTTTATAAAACTTCTGATAAAAGACAATTTACTAATTGAAGATAATGAAAATTCCACCGGTTCAAGTTCTCCTTTTGAACTCACTCCACCCCCCTATATAATTCTTTTCTTGGATACTCTCCAAACTTCATCACCGTAGTTCCAGGTGCAATGCCAAATGCTGTTGTAATTATCAAAGGCAAAGAACTTTTATCAGAAATATTTTCATGCAAATACTGTAAAATTGCAACTAGCACGTCAAATAAAAACTATGTAAGGTAAATTCACATTCTTCATTTTGGGTATTTAAAATCCACAGTTACATACATTGTATATTTGAAAAATGCAGGAGCTTACGCACTTTTAAAAAATGCCTCTACATTTAATATACTTTTCAGCGTAATCTTATCTTATGCATGCTTTAACAATTAATAATTACTGCTCGATTTCTTTTTATTCATCATCTCATCATTTCTCCTATGCCTATTGACGCAAAGGGCATTGGTTAGATTTGGCCAGTCTTCTTTTTATTACTAAACTAATTTGATTCTTAATTGCATGGTATTTGGAATAGATTTGCTGTTACCACTGTTTCCTTTATGTCTTTTTTTTATATTAATTTATACAACGTGAAGTTTCAAAATTATCTGGGGATATTTGGGGATCAAGAATATGCTACATGGCTGACTGAGTGATGTGATTCTCAAGAATATGTCCTGAAAAACATGATAGATCATGGGAGGTTCAGGGTTACAATGAATATGATAATCATTATGTTTTCCAGTATCTCTTACTGTACTTAGCATTTGTTTCCATTATGGTAGAAGTATCCAGACGATAAAACTTCATCCATGCATAGGTACTCATCTTTTCACTCATTTTTTTAAGAACCGTTAAATCATATTTAGTCAAGTAGGCAGATACGTAAAGTACTTCATGTTGATAGTACATGATTATGTATCATATATTGATGACAATACTTGAATTGTCTAACTTCCACAAGGAACCAGGAATAGAATAAATTGATTTCCCCAATGCCATTTTTATATAAACAACGAAGTAATACGCCTCTATGGCATTGTCCCGCTTGCTAGGGCAATGGCACAGTCTCTTGCCTCTGCTATTCATATGTGACCTTTAAACCTTCAATACCTAGTCTGCCACCGACATCGTCTGTTTTATTTGTTCAAGCGACACGCGACATCGGTTCTGTGTATTTGGAAATTCACGGGTTATCTTATGTAGATGAAAGAGAAAACTAAAAAAGTGTGAAGGATAATTAAAATGGTTCTTCATCAAAATGTGCAAATTAAATAGATTTAAGGGGGCTAAAATCAATTTATTTTTTATCTAAACTGTTTATCAAATATTTTCAAGCCATCGATGAATACAAAGAAACAGGCAATCAAGTTTTTATTGATGAAGTAATGAAGAATTGAAATCCATTTGGAAAATAGGTTACTTGATAAATCATTTTCTAAAATTAAGTCTACGGGTATTAAACAAATACTGTATTTATACAGGATTAAGATATGATAATGAATAGATATCTATTCATCCTGAACCTTAACGCTAACATATGAGTATTCTCTTCAACCATATATCTAAAGATAAATAAATAAACCCACAATTTATGGGAAAAAAAAGGAAAATTATTATGAATTTTCGAAGGGACCATCTCTCTTCGTCTTAGGAAGAGGAAGGGAGATGATCCCTTTGAATGCTCAAAATAAATTTATTTTTCATAAGGCTTAAAGATTTAAAGGTCGCTCATGAATGGCAGAGGCAAGGGACAGTGACATTGCCCTATCAAGCAGAACAATGCCCTAGAGACTGACCATATATTATATGATCAACGCCCAAGCCCCCTCTCCACCCAAGCTAGGACCAGGGAGGACCAAACAACGGCTGCTGATGACTCAACAGATAGACCTATAGACTCCCCATAACCTTAGCTCACTAGGATGGTAAGGTTGCAGACACTAATGGCACTAACGAGTCTGAGCGGGACTCGAACCCCCGTCTGGTAAACACCAGGCATAGACGTTACCAATCAGGTCACAACAACCTGGGTTTATTTTATTCATCATATATATACGGTGAAAACTGTGTATTTTAATGCTCATATCTTCCCTTCATCAAACTGACAATAGCTCAAAACCACATTTTGCACTCTCCTCGTATCTAGTTCCAGGGAAGTATCTGGAAAGTTACCCTTGTGTACACGCGTGTATTACGCAGTGGGTCCGCGAACAGTAACCCTTTGATGAGGTCGTTAGAAGTAATCAAGGCTTTAAGTACCTACCGTCCTGTGGCGACTCTTTTTAAAACTTCTATAAAACATGGAAGGATACGATGGACATAATTATCTTTCAAACTTTTATGAATATTCTTTTAGGCTACATTTTTACTTTGAACTTTTCTCTTCAGTTGACAGAATGAGAGTGTAATCCTTTGTTACCTATCGCTCTAATATTAAAAAGGCTGTTTTATATATATATATATATATATATATATATATATATATATATATATATATATATATATACATACGTATACACACCACACACACACACACACACACACATATATATATATATATATATATATATATATATATATATATATATATATATATATATATATATATATATATATATGCATATGTACACACGCCACACATACAAATTATATATAAATATATATATATACAGTATATATATATATATATATATATATATATATATATATATATATAAAACTGAGTAATAACTTCAGTTTCCTCCATTAAATTGGCAACAAGTATTGGCGCTCCTTTTAATTTCCTTACACGAAAAAAAAAAACTTTCATCCCAAGAATTCTCTCCATGTTACATCTGAGTTTGGCGCAACTCATCCTTTCTATCAAGAAATGGAACCCGTCACAAATCAGCCTCCTGATTCAAGGGCGAGAAGGTGGCGGCTAGGAATATCACGGTACGACGTGGAAGGTAATGCTAAGGTCGAATGTAATTCCATTTTATGCGTTCTATCAGAATCCAAAAAGGAAAACGAGTGGTGATTTTTTTTTTTTTTTTTTTTTAGTGGGGGGGGGGGGGGATGGTGGGGACGGGGAAGGTGTTTCTTATCATGGCTTCCCCGAAGGTTTTCAGGCTAGTAAAGAATTTTCATATGCTTACATATCATATATGGTTTAAAAGTATAAGATTTCATTATGATTTTCATACGATTGAATATATATCACCTTCAAAGCATGATTTACCAGCAAAAAAGTTAACATACTACAGCTAGTATCAAAGAGTGTATGTTAATTTGTGAAATTATGAATTTTGGCTCGTAGCCAAGTGCTTTTGCCTTTGAAGCCATTCAACACCGAAGAGCATCTAGGATGAAACCCTGTTTACACTATGAGGTAAGAGTTAGGAGGACGTTGCCTTATTGCCCTTATTCTATGTATGGGTTCCCCAGGGCCCTCAGTGTGAGGCACCTCGTATATCCTCCAGAGAGTTCCTAATGCATCTTCCGGTGTATTCTGCATCTTCCAGTCTTGGATGGTCTGGGATGCAGGATGGAAGAAAGGATGCCAGGAATGGAGCAAAGCAGAGGAGGGATTGTGGTGACTTATGGAAACGTCCCTGTTCAGCGATAGCCGGACTGGGGCTCGAGTTTCATTCAAGCTCAATAGTTTCTTGTAGTGTCTGCAACCTCACCATCCTTCTGAGATAAGGACTGGGAGTTTAGGGGAGCATATATACAGTCATCAGAATCCATTGCCTGGTCCTCCCTCGTCCTAGTTTGGTAGAGATGGGCTTGGGCACTGATTACATGTACTGTATATATGGCCAGTCTCCAGGGCATTTTCCTGTTGCTATGGCACTGTCACTGTCTCTTGTTTCTGCGACCTTTAAACCTTTAAGGGGTTGAAGAGACGCTGCAAAGACCATTAAGTAATGCCTAAAGCGCACTGAGAGTTATGCACTAGCGGCACTGCTTTCATACAGGGATGCTTTGTCTAGAAATCTTCAAAAAGTGATTATGTGTCAAATTCACGCCTTTAAACGAAGAGGAAAAAATATTTGTATATTCGGGGACCATTCGCTGTTTTGAAAACTAGTGTAAAGACCTATTTGTAGTAACAAACAATACTTTAGGTAACGTTTGTGTAGTTTAGCAGTACCAATGTCGGACCAATCTAGAAGAGTCAATTCTCCATACTCAAAACTGGATTTCTCCAGTTCAAATAATATTCCAGAAAATGGTACACTGAGGCCATCTACTGACTTGGAAGAAATAATTACCGCTCCATCCATTCAAATCAGAAACGATTATGGTTTTTACTGCAAAAGTAAATATTTCCATATACATAAAATTCCCTCATAAAAAATGTTTATATATCAATAGCTAACTGATATGAGTTGAAAATATAATCTAAATCTTCAATGAAACTAAGGAAACTGGTTCTGATAACCATAAATAAAAAGATAAAAAAAAAAATCTTAAAGAACAATCAAAAGTATGACATCTCTTATTATGAACAAGTGTACAACTACTTACATGCTTCTTCAAAAATATAAAAAGGTTTATGTATCTTGGTTATAATGTTAATAAATATTTACGATGAAATGTTTTCTTCCTCTTTCGCTATTTCAAAGTAGGGAAGGGGTTGCATTCCGGCCGCAAGGCCCACCGAGTTAAGCAATGGCATACTTTAAAGTTTTCGTCAGGCCAAACAATTGCAAGAAAAGCAAACACGTGGTGTTGTTCTTCAGTAAATATAATGGTGAAATCAGTAAAAGGTTAAGATTTTCTTTATTCAAGCAAATCTGAATGTTGGGGTTTGTAGTTAGGAGATCAAAGTGCTTACAAACATTATTATTATTATTATTATTATTATTATTTCTTGCTAAGCTACAACCCTAGTTAGAAAAGCACGATGCTGTAAGCACAAAGGCCCCAACAAGGATATTAGCCTAATGAGGAAAGGAAATAATTAAATATACTACGAGAAGTTTAATAATAATTACATTAAAATAAATCTATCATATTCAAACTAAAAACTTCAATATATCAAGGGGAAGAGAAATAAGATTGAATAGTGTGCTCGAGTGCACCCTCAAGCAAGGGAACTAACCCAAGAAAGTGGAAGACCATGGTACAGAGGCTATGGGACTACCCAAGTCTAGAGAACAATGGTTTGATTTTGGAGTGTCCCTCTCCTGAAGGAGCTGTTTGCCACAGTTAAAGTCTCTCTTCTACCCTTGCCAAGAGGAATATAGCCACTGAACAACTACAATGCAGTAGTTAACCCCTTGAATGAAGAAGAGTTGTTTGGTACACTCAATGTTGCCAGGTGTATGAGGGCAGAGGAGAATGTGGAAAGAATAGGCCAGACTAGTCTGTTTATGTGTAGGCAAAGGAAAAATGATCCGTAACCAAAATGAGGGATCCAATGTAATATTGTCTGGCCAGTCAAGGGACTCCATAACACTAGCGGTAGCATCACAACGGGTGGTTGGTCCTTGGCCAACCTACACCTAAAGAAACTAGAAATCAATGACGAGCTATATACGATAACATATAGCTCTCGTAACCTTAGAAAACATCTATTAGCCTTTTATTCAGTGGGAGTTTATTAGAGATATAAGTACAGGAAAAGAAAAGTTCTGTCTCTTAGAAGGAACCAGAATTACCGATAATTATTTCTTATATGATTTCAATAAAGGAAAAAAAATGTTCATCCATATAAGAGCTTAGAGAAGCCAAGTATGCCATTAAATATGTTTAATTACAATGATCAGTATTTACGGTGTTGCTGTTTTTAATGCACTTTAGACTTCTTTCTGATTTTCGATTTCATGAATCCACTGCCATTATATGAGTAATAATTTCTTTGAGGAGATGCCCTGACGAAAGCTAGTAGTTATTGGCTGAAACCTTTGTTGACAAAACTTGAATAAATGGAGCATCAGTAACAAAATTCGTCTTTTCCATCATACTTTAACTAAATAATATCGCTGGAAACGACACAGAAACGTACAGAAGTATTATCTTAAAATAACTAATACCAAATGACGTTGGTCTTGCGTGTAATGAACATAAACACACACACA
>NC_090750.1:71359538-71372038 GCF_036898095.1 Palaemon carinicauda
TCTTTACAAACTTGCCATAAAAAAAACTGGAACAATAAAAATGAAGGGGAGAAATGGACAGAATTATCACACGCTTTTAACGATCTTTTCTGGCAACGACACGATGATCATATTTACTTTGAAGCTTTTCCACAAGAGGATACGATGGAATTCTTTTGTTTTCTTTTGTAGGCTTCAGGGTTCGATTTCAGTTAGCAACTCGCCCAGCAACTCTGATGTTTCAGGCTGTCAAGGCAGCCTAGGGGCCCACCATGAGCAGGGGCTCACCAAGAGCAGGGGCCACAAAGAGCAGGGGCCCACCAAGAGCAGGGGCCACCAAGAGCAGGGGCCCACCAAGAGCAGGGGTCCACCAAGAGCAGGGGCCCACCAAGAGCAGGGACTCACCAAGAGCAGGGGCCACCAAGAGCAGGGGCCCACCAAGAGCAGGGTCTCACCAAGAGCTGGGGCTAATCAAGAGCAGGGTCTAATCAAGACCTAGGGGTCACCAAGAGCAGGAGCCCACCAAGAGCAGGGGCTCACCAAGAGCTGGGGCTAATCAAGAGCAGGGGCCCACCAAGAGCAGGGGCCCACCAAGAGCAGGGACTCACCAAGAGCAGGGGCCACCAAGAGCAGGGGCCCACCAAGAGCAGGGGCCCACCAAGAGCAGGGGCCCACCAAGAGCAGGGGCCCACCAAGAGCTGGGGCTAATCAAGAGCAGGGCCTAATCAAGACCTAGGGGTCACCAAGAGCAGGAGCCCACCAAGAGCAGGGGCTCACCAAGAGCTGGGGCTAATCAAGAGCAGGGGCCCACCAAGAGCAGGGGCCCACCAAGAGCAGGGGCCCACCAAGAGCAGGGACTCACCAAGAGCAGGGACTCACCAAGAGCAGGGGCCCACCAAGAGCAGGGGCCCACCAATAGCAGGGGCTCACCAAGAGCTGGGGCTAATCAAGAGCAGGGCCTAATCAAGACCTAGGGGTCACCAAGAGCAGGAGCCCGAGAGGAGCAGGGATCTATGCAAAAATTTTTTATTTTAGTATTAAATGTAAAAATATGGATTATATACTTCAGTTGTAATATTAATGCAATAAATTGTACGAACACAGAGCGTGAAATATACCGGGATCGGTGGGGGCTTTAGGGGATGTCCAGGGGCCAAAAATTAGCTTGAATCAATGGGGTCTAGCCATTGGTCAATACAGTACTGGTTAAAGGAGTAATAGCATTGGACTCAGTCAAGTAAAGGGGTTAGACGTTACAACATTATTCATGGAGACTTTCTGAGAACCACAGGTTTCCAACCATCTATCCAGTGTCTCAAAAATAAAGGAAAAGAGGCCTGGGTATATATAAGAAGCTGAATTTGAACCATTTTGTTTGTAGAAACCATCTGCCAGATCATACTTACTTAAACCTCCTATTTCAAAGTTGTAGATTTCATTCAGCTTAAAGAAATAATTTTATCTTTTATGTCCTATATTTAATCAATTTTTTTCTTCCCCATGATTAGCAGTGGTAATGGGTAGGAAAATGTTCTTCTCGAGTTTGAGTTGAGCTCGAATTTCCGTCCATCAGATAACTTGTTTTTAGAGTTTTATGAATTAAAAATTACAGGAGAGAATGACAAAACAACATTCATATATATATATATATATATATATATATATATATATATATATATATATATATATATATTGTATATATACAGTATATATGTATATGCACATATGTATACACAGAAACGCACGCACACACACGTGTGTGTATATATATATATATATATATATATATATATATATATATATATATATATATATATATATATACATATATATATAAATATAAATATATATATAAATATAAATATATATATATACATATATATATATATACATATATATATATATATATACATATATATATATACATATATATATATATATATATATATATATATATATATATATATATATATATATATATATATATATATACATTAAAAAGATAATATGAATAAACAATTTCTGGCTAGTACACGAAATCGACGAATTTTTCCGTAGCAATATTAAATCAAGTCACACTGACAGCCATTTATAGCATATTATGCATACAGACATTCATAAGCCGGGTTGGCTGGGCGCGCGGCCGGCTATCCTATGCAACGGTGGAAATCTATGATACGTTGTTGTATTATTGGCTCATATATATGCTAATGTATGGGGCGGAATATTACTAGCCATGGATTTTATGACTTTGCTTCACGATTCATTACATAATTTTTATTCTTTTATTATTTTTCGTTGGTCTGGTTTGTTTATATTACTGGGAAATTTTTGAGTTTGGTTTTTTCATATGACAGAAATTTTTGAGTCTGGTTTGTTTATATTAATGGGAAATTTTTGAGTCTGGTTTGTTTATATTAATGGGAAATTTTTGAGTCTGGTTTGTTTATATTACTGGGAGATTTTTAGGTCTGGTTTGTATATATTACTGGGAAATTTTTGAGTCTGGTTTGTTTATGTGACAAATTTTTGAGTCTGGTTTGTTTATGTGACTGGGAAATTTTTGAGTCTGGTTTGTTTATATTACTGGGAAATTTTTGAGTCTGGTTTGTTTGTGTGACTGGGAAATTTTTGAGTCTGGTTTGTTTATGTGACAGAAATATTTGAGTCTGGTTTGTTCATGTGACAGAAATATTTGAGTCTGGTTTGTTCATGTGACTGGGAAATTTTTGAGTCTGGTTTGTTTATGTGACTGGGAAATTTTTGAGTCTGGTTTGTTTATGTGACTGAGAAATTTATGTCATATCAGCTAAGTATTATATGTTATTTTTACTTATGGCCGAGCAGGAATATCAGTAAATATCGTTATTTCAAGGAAATGTTGACTTTATCCCTATATATATTTTTTTTTTGAGACTTATCAAGATAAAAGTGAAAAAATATATCCTCATTTGAAATGCAATATAAAGGTTTTTCCTTTTTTCACTATAACCAAGTTTTTTTAATGAGGCGCATTTGCACTGACTAGCAGCGGTGCCCTTATAGCTCGGAAAAGTTTCCTGATCGCTGTTTGGTTGCACGAGATAATTCTAACCAATCAGAGAGCAGGACACGTTTCCGAGCTAAAAGGGCACCTCTGCGAGTCGGTACAAATCTGCCTCACTAAAAAGAATTGACTATAGTAAGTAATCTCTTCTAAACCGAGTCACAGATAAAACTTACTTTTTTTCATCAACTTGACGTTTGATAAAACAAAATCGAGTGATTTTTCCACAAAGTTCCCAATGCTAATTTTTGACTGGTGAAATATTCCACGTGCAAATGAAAATGGTCGTAACTACTTAATCTCGTAATTGAGCATAATTACTCTGATTTCCGTTGTGTTATGAAAATTATATTTCGATAACTTCTCGCTGTTCAGGCCTTTATGGAAACCGAATGATTTGATTGGAAATTTAAATGCCCAAAACACATCAGTCGCATAATTTTTTCGGGACGTGATTTAATCGTTTGTGTTTCAGGCCTGATGCATTTCAATGATTATTTTGACTTGCATAGAAAGCAAATGGGCTTCATTTTTTTATATGAATAATCAAAATATATTTATATGATATGTATTTAATGTTATCATTTTTATATATATATATATATATATATATATATATATATATATATATATTGTATATATATACATATATATATATATATGTATATATATACAATATATATACTTATATATAATATATATATACATATGTATTATGTATGTATTATATATATACATATATTTATATATACTGTATATATATATATATGTATTATATATATACATATATATATATATATATATATATATATATATAGAGAGAGAGAGAGAGGAGAGAGAGAGAGAGAGAGAGAGAGAGAGAGAGAGAGAGAGAGAGAGAGAGAGAGAGAGAGAGAGGCAATAACACACATGTAAACAGACATACAGTCCCTTTTGCAATAACACATATGTAAACAGGTATACAGTCACTCTTGCAATAACACATAAGTAAACAGGCATACAGTCACTTTTGCAAGTCAGAACGCTGAAAGTTACATCTAGTGATATGCACACATTAGATAAAACACACACTATGATTATGTAAATAACGGCCAAACCGTCTTCATTATTTTTTTTTCCTTGAAGGCTCCAGTTTTTTTCTATAAGACATTTTTTCTGAAAAAAAGCATGTATATGTCAGTGCAAGTAGACACTTGTGTTTTTATGTACGTATCTGGTAGTTTGCAAGCAAGCTGAAGCAAGATAATTCCAACATTCTCGCGAGTTACTTTATATTTTGTGTCGAATAAATATATTATAACATTCATCCTTATGTAATGTAATTCTGTCTGAAATGTCCTTTCTGGCCCATACTATTTACCCATTATTATTTGTTTAACCGAAATGACCATGTGATTAATCCACATGCCCTTATCCACATGAGATCCTGGAAACATGAAAAAGATTGGAGAAGAATTATTGAGTTATACCATCAAAATGAATGATAACCTTTCCCCCTTGATGATGGAAGACATTGTCTGAACAAAAAATTATTATACAATGTGTAAACTCCGAAGCAAAGCAGAGTAGTGAAGAAAACAGGCAATTCTGTGATTGCTAATTTTATAGAAAATAAGATTTTCTTTTTTCGTCAGATATAAAAAAAACTCTTAAGAGGTGTTTGAAAGATCTTTGACTAAACTTCTATCTATATCAAAGACAGAAGAGCCACCTGCCGGTAGACAAAATGAAGCTCGTGGGAAATCTATATTCGTAAACTGAGGTTTATAATATTTAGTAAATTTTACCAACGTGATATATCCAAGGCATGTTTAAGATGTCGAAATATGGGACAGGATCAATTTCATTATTAACAAAGTTCACTGTCTAGCATCAATTCATGATGAAAAGTTTGAACATTTCCAAGTTTTCCCGTTACTTCGAGTCTTTATCTTTGCTTAAAACAAATTATCGTAAATTCTTTGAGTACATAAAGTGCCCTTGTTGTGTAGAGGACTGGAGGAGAGGGTTGGACGCATGTTGCAGGATGGAGGAGGACACGATATGGATAGGGGAGGACAGGAAAGGGACAGGGATAGAGGGAAGGGATAAATGGGCTGGGGGGAATTCTTTATGAACAAACTTCTGCAATTGCGTTAGCAACAACGACAAAGTTTATCCGTTTAACGGGGTATATACCGCCGAGCTTATCAAGCTATTTTCATCGTAGAACGAGGATAGTTTTATCACTCTCCCGATAACACCTATCAATATATGTTGTCCAAAGCGACACAGCACCTAAACGGTTTCGTATTTTTTGGTGGCATTTTATGAGCTTTATACATATATATTTTTAAGGTACATTGTAAAATCACATTAAAATACACATTTTCTGCTATAAGAATCTGCATTGAAAACCGGTGTAGTTTAAGAAAGGTTAAAAAACACTGTTTCAAGACCACCTGATCTCATCTCAAAGTAAATTACAATCCTCTTATGTATATTTTTAATACATAACTTGAATGATGGTAGAATTTTTAATAATTATTTTGGGTGGATTTCTAATTTATACCATATATATTTTTAAATAATGATTAAAAATCCTACAATCATTCAAGATATGTATTAAAAATATACATAAGGGGATTGTAATTTACTTTGAGATGAGACCAGTTGGTCTTTAAACAGTGTTTTTTTAACGTTTCTTAAACTACAATGGTTTTTAATGCATATTCCTACAGCAAAAAATTTGTATTCTAATGTGATTTTATAATGTACCCTCATCTAGTTTTTGGTGGATTTCTAATTTATACCATATATGCATATTGGCTAAATAATGCGTTTGATCCATGTGATTACATTGTATCCCTTAATTAACCGAGTCCTAAAGTACTTCAATTTAGCCCTTATAGCTTTTGTAGGTTGGCCCTTCTCGTAGTCATTCAATTTCAAAATTTCCTGTAACAACAAAGTTCAGAGAAGTTGGGATATTTTTTTCATTCGTTGTTTCTAGAGATACGTGTGCGCCCCCATCATCGTACAATAAGGGCCTCTTGAAGTGGTCTTAAGCTTCTATCAGGCAATGTTAGAATGTATAATCTCGGACTTAGTACACATGTTATGCTAGTTATAATCTTAGAGAGATTCAATTTACAACCTTATCATACCTTTGCATCTATAAATGTGAGAAAAAATGCCCCATTTAATGATAGTTTATTCTCAAAAGGCAATATACCCAACAGCGGCTACTCAATCTACATATGGCAACGGCGTTACTCTAATTGTTTGAAGACTAAACTCTAAAGTAAACAAGTAGCAGAGAATATACCAGCGCCATCTATTGCTAACGTTCCCTACTAAAGCGGACAAATGTTCACGAAATTCAACCTATGTTCCCTTTACTGCCTTTGTTTAATTATGGTAGGCAGCTCTTCTAAGAGGACACTCCAAAATTAAACCATTGTTCTCTAGTGCTAGCTAGTGCCATAACCTATGTACCATGGTCTTCCACTTCCTTAGGTTATAGGTCTCTTGCTTGAGGGTACATTCAAGCACACTATTCTGTTTTCTCTTCCTATTGTTTTTTACAGGCTGAAGGCGTTTGTAAAGTCACAACTCATGTTGACCTCCTCCTTCAAAAACCAATGGTCATGAAACTTGGTGGGTACATTCTATGGGTTAGTATCTATCGATCTCCAGAGCATTTTTTCCAAAATTCGATCTCACTAATTAGTAATTAATTAGAGAGAAATAATAAACATTGACAACTGTTAATAAGCGTCAGATCAGCGTGAAATTCGGTATGTAGACTTCAGAAGAGAGAACTTATTGAATACTGAACAGAAATTTATATCAGATCATCAGTGATTAATTTATTAAGTAATTGATAATTTCCGAGATACTAATTTCGAAATCCTACCCCTCCCTTAATACTCGGCCGATCTATCTGTGTATAATAGAAGGATACATGCATGGACGCTCTGAGCCTGATTTTTTTTATTTTTTCTTGGTTGACTAGTAACTAATTAAAAAAACAATCATCTCCCTTAGTTCACAGAAAATGGCCTTGTTTGGTGTCAAGCAAAGCAGGAGGGACAGGAGGTTACGATGGTGTACTTCATATAATGACTGATCTTTATTGATAAGTAACTAATGATTAATTGAAGTTATGAATTTTCAAAGTTGATAGAAATCAGTCGTGTTTGGTGTCAAATGGTTCGTAATTAACGATTAATTGATGAGAAGAATAGATTTTCATAATTAATTGTAGTTTCAGATTGTCTGACACTTGACGGAGGGGCACGGGCTCTTGCACACTTGCAGCCCGTAGCTGAAAAAAACGGTTGATACGGGCGTATAAGTTTTCTAAAGTTACATCAACAACGTGTAGTCGTTCAATAGAACTTGTTTTTAAAAATGTGTGTTTGGCAGGCTAAATAGAATGGCCATGGAAACCTGGTAGTTTATCAAGAGATTGCAGTTTCTTTGTGTGTTTCTTTATCTTCCTCTGGCATTCCTTTTTCAAGACCATCTTTAGTGTTCTCCCTTTAGTTGAAGTGGGTATCCTGAACGGTACTTAGCCTTGGAATGTGAATTAGCTCCGCATTGTTGATTAATTTTATCCGCCCATTTTTTCTTCCGTTTATGAGTATTGTAAGTGTATATATATGCATATGTGTATATATATATATATATATATATATATATATATATATAATTTGTATATATATATTACATATATATATCGTATATATATATATATATATATATATATATATATATATATATATATATATGTATATATCATATATATATATATATATATCATATATATATATATATATATATATATATATATATATATGTATGTATATATATTATATATATGTATATAAATTATATGTATATATATACATATATATATACACATGTGTATATACAGTTTTTGTTTATCACTTGTTAAGTGTCGTCTAATGTACTGCAATATTTGTGGACTACTTGGCAACATGAGAAACCTTATAGTTGATTCCAGACAGTATGACATGCATACATAATATATATACACATACATATATACATATACATTTATACATATATATATGTATATGTATAAATGTATATGTATATATGTATGTGTATATATATACATATACATACATATACATATAAATACATGGTGAAGATGGGTTGATTTCAATTCTAAGTACAAAAAACCTGAATTCGACAGGTATAATTACAGAATGTCATTGACTTTTATCTTTTTTCGTGGCCAAGTGGTAGGTCAATGTTAATACAAGTTTTCTGGACCAGGGTTCAACTTCCGGCCGGTCAAAAGCTGTTGTCTTCGTGTCATTTCGCCTGGGGCTCTGATCCCGAGGTCGTTAAGAGAATCCAAATATTAATGTATAAAAAATATATGGTCTGTTTGGATACGAAAAACACGTCTAAATGTGCAGAATCTATCATATGCATACATATATATACATATATATATACATATAAATACATATACACACACGCATACACACATACATACATAAATTAAATATATTCCAATTTTTCCTGCTCCTTACGCAGAGGAAACGCAGCCATTCAAGTCTATGAAGAAACGCCGAGATGTGTGTTTTTCTCGCGTACCGAAATGCAGGTTGCGTATAAGGGAAAATTAGAAAGAAAGTCCAAGATGTCGACGTGACTCAAGAACGAGACTAAAAAAAAAAAAAAAAAAAAAAAAAAAAAAAAAAAAAAAAAAAAAAAAAAAAAAAAAAAAAAAAAAAAAAAAACGTATTTAAATTCTTGGCTAATTTCGAGTCAAGTGTAGAAGTGGCCTTTTTTTAAGAGTTGTACACAGCAGAGGGCCTTTTATAAAATGCGTAGTGTAGTGCGCTACCATGAAGCACGGCTCATTTCAGGTCACATGTTTTCTTTTTGTGCTTATTTACTACTTGCGAGTTTTTTCAAAAGGTTGTTGATAACAATTTTTTTTTTCATTTTTTTTTCTTGGTGTGTATTCTCTGCGGATTCTTTGTCTTTGACAGATATCAGCAGCCTCTCCATGGGGTTATAACTTCATAACATATAGTTTTTGAGTGTAATCAAATCAAAAAAAATTTCTTGCCGATACTCTAAAGGGAATCTTCATAAGTATCTTTGCTAATTTATATTTAATGTAAACATGTTGACTAAAATGTCATGAAAAAATTTATGGAAAACTTTTCTTAACTAAAAATGGAAATATGACAAAAGAACACTGCCTTTTCCAATTCCAGTTAAATATAGGATAGAAAATAATTCATGATTTTTGTTCCATGGAACGTATCGTAAAATTAATTTTTGTAGTCTATATAAAGCTTCACTTTGTTGAATACATATCAGTAAATTTCATCTAGAGGGCTTTTGACTACGAATAAAGTTGTATGAATCTAATATTTGGTATAGATACCATATCTAGTTAATATGCATATTAGAAAATACTTTCCTCTTTATGAAAATGGAGAACTAAAAGTTCAAAACAGATGTTATTGTAAAGGACCTAGTGCATGTCTCTTTTAATCATTCTAAATATTTCAAAATTATACATTAATATATATGGTACTATTCTATTGCCAGGGACTATTACTTATTAAGAATAAGAATAGCATTCTACGAGCTTTTCCTCAAATAGATCACTTTAACATCTACTTTAATAAGGTAGAATTCTGACTGAAAATTCTGTATTCGAAAACTAACTAACTCTCTAATCTCTTCTCTCTCTCTCTCTCTCTCTCTCTCTCTCTCTCTCTCTCTCTCTCTCTCTAACTGATCTTAAGTTTATTTCCAGTAAAACAATGTTTTAGAGAGAATCGTAAAAATTTTGGAGACTTCAGTCATTTGTTCCAACTGACTGTTACAATTTGCAAATAAAGCCCTTTCCACGACCATCACACATTTATATGACTTATTTAATTTTTACGGCCCATACTATCATTACCTCATGTCCTCCATTTCAGCTTTCTCTGTACTTATTTGTTATGAATACCATAACATCATGAGGCGAACTGAAACTGGACACAAAATGGCAGTCTACATTTTACTATAGACTTCTGGTAAGGTTTTAGACAGTTTTACAAAATGGACATTGCTTATACTTCAGGATACATATGGAATTTATCATATTGCAAAGCACGTGTAGTTAAAACTTTTGGATCCTTTGGTGAAAAAAATACTAATTTTATGAGGTCAATGGCCAGTATGCAATCACATCCTTGGGAGTATGGGGAGGGGAAAATAATAGGAATGTTACTACTCTGCATGGGCCCATTTCACTGGATGACTGAGCCATTAGATGAAAGGTTTCCAGTGCCATTCGTTGTGCATCTAATGATAAAATCCGGAGAATACTACCAATGCAGTGCTTGGATTATGGATATGCTAGTTTGGTGTAAGAGGATAAATATAGTTTAAAGTTTTGTGCTTAAGCAATTTGCGAGACCAGGGAAAAACTATTTAGAGTATATCGGGGTGGTGAATGTTACATCTGCTGTTTCGTGGTATTGAAATTGTTCCACATAGCCTATGTAACGGAAGGATGTTTTTGTGGTTCTGAGGTAAATGCACATTCAAATATATAATCAAGAGGATTTTGAGCTTACTACGATAATATATCGTATATAAATAGCTTATAATCAAATACTTTGCTTGGAACAATGAAATCTTTACTCCAATGACACAGATGATTTCTAAAACCAGGCCAACTTCAGGCTTTTCATGAGGTTAAATCTGTAAAACCAATCCAAGCTAGCTTTATACTTTCATGAAATTAATAATTTTATAGAAGGTAATATGAAAGCTTCACCACTAGAGAGAAATGAATAAAAAACTCTATAAAAAAAGTCAAGAAGAAGAAGAAGAAGAAGAAGAAGAAGAAGAAGAAGAAGAAGAAGAAGAAGAAGAAGAAGAAGAAGAAGAAGAAGAAGGCTTTTATGAGATTAAATCTGTAAATCCAATTCAAGCTAGCTTTAGACTTTCACGAAACAAATAATTTTAAAGGTAACATGAAACTTCACCACTAGAAAAAATTTAGTAAAAACCCCATAGAAAAGTAAAGAACAAAAAGAAATGAATGACAATCTACTTCAAATAGAGTACTGGGAATGAATGAACAAAGTTGCATGACTACTTTTTAGTCTATTAGATAAGAGCGAGGGCGTGGACCCTCTGCTGATCGGATTCGTGATGAAATCGTGTGCGACCATTTCTTAAAATATGGGATTGAAGAATCTAATTCATCGGGAAACTTAAGAGAATATAGAGACTGAATGAGAAAAAGTCACAAGGAAAAATCTCAGCTTGGATGTAATAACCTTTCCCGTTACACAATAATCAATAATCCAAAGTTATTTGCTAGTACAAACGTACTCGCTGAAAAATACATACTACACACACACGCATATATATATATTATATATATGTATGTATGTATGTATGTATGTATGTATGTATGTATGTATGTATGTATGTATATATATATATGTATGTATGTATGTATTATATACATATATATACTGTATATATATATATATATATATATATTATACATATATATATATATATATATGTGTGTGTATGTACATATATACACATATATATATATATGTATATATATCATTATATATTATGTATATATATGTATGTATATATACACACATACATATATATATATATATATACATATATATATTATATATATATATATATATATATACTATCAATGAAGAATTAATTAATCTGTCTACCTTCATATAACGAACAAAGTGCTTTGATAAATTGAACTTTTGAGCTAACCAGATCAAAATTGGTTATTTCTCGTAATTCATATATTATGAAGTCCGCAGTTAATGGAACATGAATAATTCAAGGCCTTCAATTAATGTTTTAATATTTAATAAACTCTGCTTTGGCGATTTGTATATGTTCTCTAGAAGAGAGACTTTATCAAGTTTTTTTTTTTTAATTAAGTTCACGTAATTATATAATAATCAAATCAATATGAAACTATTTGGCGATAGGATAAAATTAAACATCTTACAAAAAACAATATCAACGACTGTATCAAATTTCCTTTAAGTCTGATAAGAATGAATATATCTTGGTATTTCAAAATTAAATATACCAACTAGCCAATAGAAACAAATCACTTATCACAATAAGATTTCTTACAAGTTTAATAAGTATGAATAATTAACTACTTTTAATTTGCGTGATAGTATCTATGGGGGTTGATGCAATTGGTTTTCTTCATGACAAGGATTTTCTATTTGGACGAAATTGGATATTTTCTGTACGAGAGAAAATTACACAGGGGAGGAAAAACGATATATCACTTTTGCGAGAGGGGAACTCTTTTAAAATCAATGTATATAATATTTACCTAAACTCTTCAGTCCTTTTCTAGGAATTAGGTTAGAAAATTTTATGAGAGATATAACTTAATACTTATATTGAGAGAGATGTTTTC
>NC_090750.1:71379538-71382038 GCF_036898095.1 Palaemon carinicauda
ATGCTATAAGCCCAGGGGCCCCAACAGGGAAAATAGCCCAGTGAGGAAACCAAAGGAAAAACAAAATATTTTAAGGACAGTAACCACATTAAGATAAATAATTCTTATACGTATACGTATACGTATGATATTGAAATTTCTCATGTTAATCCTTCGTAGGTGACCCCGATATTAGTAAATGAGAACTGTTTAAAAAATATAGATTGCATTTTTTCCATCCTTGATATTTTGGCTTTTGTATTCAGCAGGTATTATGCCAGAAATTCCAATTACTCAGTCGGGTTAACAAGCACGGGATTATAATTTAACGCATTTGGGCGTATTAAAGCGAGCGACAGAGTCATTAGACGTCTTAATTAGCAGTATTTTGGTGCAACAAGCTGACAAGTATTTCCGGCCCTCGGCGATATTACAGATTGTTTCGAATTTCGTTTCTAGGCAACGGGAAAGTGCTTGAAATTGAGGCAGGGGTCATGAAATAAACATGGCTTTTTATGCTTGTCAGAAAATCTATGTTGGTTCTTAAAATCACAATTTAATCATTAATAACTCAGAAATCATTTGAGCGTTATAAAAACCTTGAAATTGAGATCATTTATTGCGTATTGTTATTACGATTAAAGACGAGTTATTATGATATTAAATAGATTTAGATTCTCAGTTTATATTATGTTTATTCACTTGTACACGCACACACTTTATATGATATTAAATACATTTAGAATCTCAGTTTATATTATGTTTATTCACTTGCACACACAAAAACCGCACAGATAATCACCCATTGAAAATACTTTGTCAGATTTTCTATCAAATCAAGAAAGTATAAATTGAATAGGATCCTAATAGCCATAGTTCTACGTCTTTTGCAACGGCGAACGTCTTGGAATCATGGTTAGCTATCAATCACACAACGTTCTCATGTCCGATGTGCTGTCGAAACTGCCTAGGTATTCTCACGCAGTCACTGATGGAGTGGACGTGGTTTAAAATAATACGGAAAAGTGGTTGACGATATGATACGGTAGAATCAATGGGATTGATTTTATATATATATATATATATATATATAAATATATATATATATAAATATATATATATAAATATATATATATATATATACATATATATATATATATATACATATATATATATATATATATATATTCCACATAAGGAACATTAAAATTTACAAATACTCTTAATTTTCCTTATGTAGACTACTATATATTGAGTTATCTTCGTGGTCAAGATTTTATACATGTGTATTATATATATATATATATATATATGTATATATATACATATATATATATATATATATACATATATATATATATATACATATATATATATATATATATGTATATGTATATATATATATATGTATATGTATATATATATATATATATATATATCCACCCTTTTGGCTTACCTAAAGAGAAGACTAAATTTACACGAATTGTAGCCGTATACAAGGTAAAAGAACTATGAAAAAAAAGTGATTCTGTAAAAATCTAACAATTAAAGCGTATTTACTTCTATGAATATCATCATATTTAAAGACAAAATGGTGTCAACATAGTTGAGGGAGATGATATTTAGACAAAATGGTGTCAACATATTTGAGGAAAAAAAAAAAAACAGAGAAGTTACAAAATGCCTGAAAAGAAAAATGATGCTCTGCAGATTTTTTTTTTATACTTTTACTTGCATAAGTTTATAATTTCATCAAACCTTTTATCTCTTATTCATAATTATATTTGGCAAGACTGACAGGAGGAATAACTTGAGTTATAAAATTGCTCTCTTTGATGTCTTAGATTTCCTGTTATCCTTCGATTCCTTAGTACCAAGTGTATGCTTAGTTTTTCATCTAATTGAAATAATTAACGTATAAAATAGAAAATCAATGAGAACATTCTTTCATGGGTACTCGATTGCTTCCAGATATTCATCTTTCTCTTGTGCATAAAATAATTTTTATAGTTGATTCTCCATCAAGAAATTATATAGAAATCATCATCATCTCCTCTTACGACTATTGACGCAAAGGGCCTCAGTTAGATTTCGCCAGTCGTCTCTATCTTAAGCATTTAAATCAATGCTTCCCCATTGTTAATTTATTCTCATCATTTATTTATTTCCTTATTTCCTTTCCTCACTGGGCTATTTTTCCCTGTTGGAGCCCTTGGGCTTATAGCATCTTGCTTTTCCAACTAGGGTTTTAGCTTGGCTAGTAATAATAATAATACAACGCTTCATAGTCCTCAGCCATGAAGGCATGGGTCTTCCAACTCTTCTAGTGTCTTGTGGAGCCCAGTTGAAAGTTTGGTGAATTAATTTCTCTTGGACCGGCAGGGGTCACTTGCTTAGTTAGATAGGCACTGCGCATCACAGGGAACTGGTTATCCTTTGACGAATTTAGCAAATGAATCCTCTATGGATTTTGTCAGTCTATGGAAAGTGAAACTGACAGAATTGCCCCTATTCCAGGGCG
>NC_090750.1:71387038-71394538 GCF_036898095.1 Palaemon carinicauda
CTTCAAAACTCCGTTTAATGCCCTTTTCTACAAATTCCTTAATTGTTACATGATACATTTGCTCGTTAACTGCCATTTTGTATTTTACCCAGAAAGATACAAACTACTCCCCCCTTAATGTGATTTTTTAGATTCCATGAAAAAAATACGGGAATACTTAATTCATCCTTTATTTTCTCTACATTACCTCTTTATTTTAGCACTTGTATTTGTTTAAATTTTCTTTCAATACTATTTATCAATCACTCAAATAACATTAATCTGTTAGTTACTGCATTTTTTCAATACAATTTTCTCCTATGGCCATAAACACTTCATGAAGATCTTACACAACTCTTGAAATTTGCACTGTGTTCATTTCCTCCATATTTTTTTTCCTTTTTGCATTCACGTATTTTTTCTCTGCTGTACAAATTTAATTTTGGGAAACATCTGAAGTGAAGTTTGTCCCTTCCCTGTCAAGCTATATCTTCAGTCCATTTTAGATTTTCTTTTTCCCTTCAGTCCATTTTAGATTTTTTTTTCTTCAGTCCATTTTAGATTTTTTATTCTTCATTCCATTTTAGATTTTTTTTCCTTCATTCCATTTTAGATTTTTTTTCTTAAGTCCATTCTAGATTTTTTTTTCTTAAGTCCATTCTAGATTTTTTTTTCTTAAGTCCATTCTAGATTTTTTTTTCTTCAGTCCATTCTAGATTTTTTTTTCTTCAATCCATTAGATTTTTTTTCTTGTCCATTTTAGATTTTTTTTTTCTTCAGTCCATTTAAGATTTTTTTTTCTTCAGTCTATTTTAGATTTATTTTTTCTTCAGTCTATTTTAGATTTTTTTTTCTTCAGTCCATTTTAGATTTTTTTTATTTTATTTCAATTAGATAATACAAGAACTACCTCCATCCATTCTTCTTTCCATTACACCCATCAACTTACATTGTCAACCAATCTTTATTTCCCTTTTGCTCCCCTCTTTCCAGGATACTTGTAACTCAGAAATTGTTGCCCATTTTGGAAAACATATCCCTTGCCACTCTCATTCACTACGAGAACTTCAAACCTGTCATATTTTTCTTTTTACCTACCATAGTTTCGAAATCATATACGAGAGCCAACCTTGTTTGTTCACATTGCTATACTTTTGTCCATAAAATGTAGTGAAAATGGTTTTATTCTTCCCTCTAATACAAATTATATTGATCTCCATAATACAATTCTTATGATGCTCACCTCTCCAAAAAAAAAAAAAAAAAAAAAAAAAAAAAAAAAAAAAAAAAAAAAAAAAAAAAAAAAAAAAACCTGATATTAATTAATCATTCCATTAATTATCACCAACTCCAGAACTTTCATTTTTATTTAACAGCTAACTATTATTTGCCTTATTGACTCTGATGGTGTCAGTATGAATTATTCTTCTCATTTTAAAAGAAAAGTTGGAAACTCAAACTTCATCCACTTTTTTTCAAAGGTTTGCTAACAACTTCCCTGGAGTATTTTACTGCGTGAAATGATTGTATAATAATTTGCAACTAACATATTGAAAGAAACCTCTCAATGCATGTGCATTCACCCATTCTTTGCGAACTAATAGTAGTCATTATCATCATTATTACCTCCGCCAACGATGTTGAAAGGTTAGGTTTTACCCCCGGTTTGCGTGTTTGTTTGTTTGTTTGTTTGAGTGTGTGTTTTTGAACAGTTTTCTGGTTCTTATAATTATCATTATGATCATTATCATGATCATTATTATGCATTATGATGATTATGATTATGATGATTATGATTATGATTATGATTATTATTATTATTATTATTATTATTATTATTATTATTCAGGTCACTTTTCGTGATAAAAAACAATTTAATGCTATTAGCCTTTTACACTAAACCATTATGAATTTAAAAATACCTTCTTAGTATGAAAAAATGTCACTCGATAAAAGAACGAAATTGAAAAAGCTATTTTCAGATGATGAATTTTATACACACTGTCTAATCCGTAGGTAAAATGGTAAGTTTAAATCGATAAAGGCAGAGGTTTTGATCAAACAAAACTCCATCCTCTCTCCTTCCAGCACCTATAGTATTCCTCCTCTCTCTCTCTCTCTCTCTCTCTCTCTCTCTCTCTCTCTCTCTCTCTCTCTCTCTCTCTCTCTCTGTCAGACGTCAACCCCAGTTAATTTCCTGTCCGAGGTGGACTCTTTTATCTACTGCGACACCCGCCTTTTGCCTTTTTCCTAGCCAACCCCGGGGGGGAGGGGAGTACGCGCTTCTTTTCATCATATTTCATCTTCATTGTAAAAAAAAAAAATAAAAGTCTTAGAGAAAAGGAGAAGCCATCATAACCATTTTCTATAATTTTGGTCGAATTTCGTAAAAAAAAAAAAAATGGTACTATATTTACGAATTGGCATCAAGAAACGTGATTAAATGCGCGGTAACAGTATAATTTAGAGCTATTTTCTGATTGCTTACTTTTAACTCATTCCGTTTCTAGCTATAAAATCACAAACTCAACTTCGTAATTATATTTTCTTCCTTTATAACATCTCAAAATAATTGTGTACTATTCCTGTATTCCATATTCTTTTATAAAAATACAATAAACCAGAACATTCAATTATCACTATATGGTGTCTATGCGGTCGATAGAAAATGTGCATATCTTACTAATATATCATATGAAGAAATGTTGAAATTGAAAAAAAAAGTAAAAAGTTCTGAGCAAACCAATATCAAGCGAAAAGGATATATTATAATCACTTAGCAATTTATGTGTATGAGTCATAAACTAACCTCATCAGAGAGAGAGAGAGAGAGAGAGAGAGAGAGAGAGAGAGAGAGAGAGAGAGAGAGAGAAATCTTCATGCAGGTTTAATTTTAACGTACCACTCAAAAGGAGAAAATCAAATATATTTTTGAGTATAAAAAAAAAATTCAAAATCAAGAATACCGTATGTATAAAAAGATATATAAAAAGTAGGACCAGATTTCAGCAAGATGGCGAAGAGATCGAGGAAATAGTGTATTCCTTGAAATGCAGTTAATCCCCATGGACTATGAAGCTGGTGTCCTGATTTATTTAACAGATCCTCTTTGCAGATTTGTAATGCTGGAGATTTAGGTAACATTTTCTCTCGCAAATCTCTATAAATTCGGCAGAATGCGCTTTCTGTAAATCAAATTATTATTATTATTATTATTATTATTATTATTATTATTTGCTAAGCTACAACCCTAGTTGGAAAAGCAGGAATGCTATAAGCCCAGGGGCCCCAACAGGGAAAATAGCCCAGTGAGGAAAGGAAACAAGGAAAAATGAAATATTTTAAGAACAGTAACATCTAAATAAATATTTCCTATATAAACTATAAAAAACTAAAAAAACAAGAGAAAGAGAAACAAAATAGAATAGTGTCCCCGAGAGGTACCCTCAAGCAAGAGAACTCATCGTAAGTTCCGTTTTCAATAGTTGATAGCGGTTAAAAAGTGATTTGTTAACAGAAATAAAAAGGAAATTCATGTATGATTATTATAAAATCTAGACCTGATTTCTACGTGATAATGAAATCATTGTTAACTCTGTTATTCAAAATGGAAGTTAAGACAACTTCTAATGGCCAAGTTCTCCTTATAGTCAGTCATAAAATATCTAGAATGATTAAGAGAACAATTAATTTGGCTGAAAAACATCTAATAACGAGTCGAGTGTACCCTTGTTTAAATCTTATAATTATTAGTAAAGAAAGAATGGGTGATTGTCGTTTTAGAGAGAGAGAGAGAGAGAGAGAGAGAGAGAGAGAGAGAGAGAGAGACGCGTACTCAACTCCGAGGAGAGACGGCAATAAAACAATAGTCGTTTACTTTTTTTTCCCTTTTTTATTCATTTCCTCCTTAACGAGCCGAACCACACAACCACCACCAAAGCGCAATTTAACATGTTCCGGCGTCGCGTGTCCCACCCCTCCAACCGGGTACTGTTCCGCTGTTTCAGTGTCCCCAGCCCTTCCATCACATTTTCTCCAACTTTTTTTTCCATTCTTTCTTTTTGTTTCCTTGCTGTTTCGGAAAACTTTCTCTCATTAGGAAATTTCCTGGGAATTTCCCAGCGCGTTATCACTTGCCCCATGCCATTATCACCCTTTACTGCGACTCCCCGCTTCATTGCTTGCCGTGATAAATTTGTCAAGAGTGCATTATGGCTTCCTCGTCCTTTTCCTTGTCTCGTGTCCCTTTTCTTCCAGTTCAAGGAAATTTCCTTGTATGCAGAACTAGACATTTTCTATCCAAATCATGGAAATTTCCTTGTATGCTAAACTCTACATTTTCATCTAGTTCATGGAAATTTCCTTGAATGCAGAACTCTACATTTTCATCCAGTTCATGGAAATTTTCTTGTATGTAGAACTCTAGTCTACATTTTCTTCTAGTTCATGGAAATTCCCTTATATTCTGAACTCTAGTCTACATTTTCTTCCAGTTCATGGAAATTCCCTTGTATTCTGAACTCTAGTCTACATTTTCTTCCAGTTCATGGAAATTCCCTTGTATTCTGAACTCTAGTGTACATTTTCTTCCAGTTCATGGAAATTCCCTTGTATTCTGAACTCTAGTCTATATTTTTTTCCAGTTCATGGAAATTTAGAATTTAGAACTAGTCTGCATTTTCTTCCAGTTTATGAAAATTTCCTTGTATGCAGAACTCTGCATTTTCATCCAGTTCATGGAAATTTCCTTGAATGTAGAACTCTAGTCTACATTTTCTTCCAGTTCATGGAAATTTCGTTGCCTGCAGAACTCAAGTCTACATTTTCTTCCAGTTCATGGAAATTCCCTTGTATTCTGAACTCTAGTCTACATTTTTTCCAGTTCATGGAAATTTATATGCCTGCAGAACTAGTCTGCATTTTCTTCCAGTGTATGAAAATTTCCTTGTATGCAGAACTGTAGCCTACATTTTCTTTCAATTCATGGAAATTTCGTTGCCCGCAGAACTCCAGTCTAAATTTTCTTACGATACGAAAATAAAAGAAGAGTAAAATGTCTCAAAAAGAGGTTCGTTTTGAATGTCTTGTTTCTTTTCCAATCTGAAAGACAGGTTTATTTTTAGCATTTTCAATGTATCTCTTGAGATATCAAGTTGTCTTTCATTTTGGGCTCTATGATCACTGGTGTTTAGCCGTGCTTCCTTCTCTATTACACCTTTTATTTATATTTTCTAAATTCCTTTCATAGTTTTCTAAACATTTCCGAGATGAGAAGAAATACCGCTGTCAAAATAACTTATAAGTTGCTTCATTTACTAAAATTACGTCTGCCCAATATGGAGATATGAAGTCAAACGTTGCTTTAAATTTTGAGGCCATGCATATTCAGGAATTTAATTATCTCTTACGTAGGTTCATGAGATAATTAACCCCAGACTTATAAGATGGATTAATCATAAAAGGAAAAATGCACAGAACATTCTCATAAGAGGAATTTATTTCGGTGGAAAACATTACCCAATTCTTAATATAAAAACATTTCTAAGACAGTTACTATTGGTGTCTGGTATATATATATTTTTTTTTTGGCTATAACAACACTAATGAAAAAGCTCCCATTGGTAAAAGTAATTTATGTTTGCAACAATAAAAGTATTTTCACTTCTTAAATATCAAATATCTATTTTCCGTTCTATATTTGTGTCACACTTCAACATTGAATGTTTTAGAGCTTTTTCCCAGTTTTCTTATTTATCGATATGATCCTTTCTTTGAGTGTAAACTCTTCAATGCGGTAATTGAAGCATCACTGATATGTTTGAATCACACAATTTATATTATATATATATATATATATATATATATATATATATATATATATATACACAATATATATATATTATAATAATAATAATAATAATAATAATAATAATAATAATAAAAATAATAATAATAACCATCCTCCCAAAAGATTTGAATCATAACCAAGTGAAGTATCACGCGAAATGTACATCAAATCTGACACTGAGGGAACAAGTAGAAAAATTCGATACTCCCCCGCATGATTCAAGAACTATAGAGAACCCTTTCCACATCAGCAACAAGACGTACTTAATTCCAAACTACAAAATGATTTATGGTACCTGAAACTGGAAGCGGGAAGTAACATCCTTTAGGAAATTTAGCTGCCTACCCGTGTAACATCAAGTTCTGGTGTGACTATTAAAATTCACAGCGTTACCGTGATGTTCAATGTGATTCACATCATACAGTAACTTGTACCACACATGTATAATGTATCACACACTTGTACACTTATGGTATTTGTTTTCATTTTATTTTGTATATTATCGTTAGCAATGATAGCTATTTCCTCGCTCTTATAACCTGTTTATACCATTATGTTCTTGAATCATTGTATTTGAATTTTTGCGCCGTTCTTGACTGGAATGGGTTGTATATATACGTATGCTCCGTCCAAATAAAGTTAGTTGCATTCACCCCTATTCTCAGACTTCAGAAGCCTTTGTATACTTTCTGTCCCTAATTGGATGCCTCGTAGTTGTGATGTTTCAGTAGTTTAAATTAGGAGGTTAATGTTAAAATCATCATATCTTCAAATAGCTGATTGTGTATCTTTTCGGTTTGCGTAATAAGAAGGCAGTCTTCTTTAAAAGAAAATATTCTGTTTATTTATTGATTGTTACATATCCCTTGTTCACGGATTGAAACTTTTAACACCCCAAGCACTCTCCTCATATTAAATTACTTCATAAACCTTCAATGTTCAACACTATTGCTCTTTATCTCGCTTGCCAGACTTCTCTAAATCAATTAGGAAATAACGTGACGTTTGATATAAGGATGTAATGTTGTGAAAGTCACAAAGGAAGATAAGTGAGATATGGCCAGACCTGAACAAGCTAAATATAGTATAAAATACACAGACAAACATACATACCCATACAAACATATATACACACACACACATATATATATATATATATATATATATATATATATATATATATATATATATATATATATATACATAATATATATATATATATATATATATATATATATATATATTATATATATATATATTATAATCACATATATAAGAAACATGCTATCTTATTGTGTGCGCGCCCTTGCTATAAAGATAAAATTACACAATGTGAATATTTAGAATACAAATGGGAAACAAGATAATACATTCCATTTAAAAAAAAAGAAAAAAAAAAGAGTACTAATAGAATAAAATTAAAAAATATAGAAGCCTGGATATGAGCAGTTCACGGTAAACCTTAATAGTGTGAATTCCTTTCAAGAAGGAAATATATCTCTGATGTATGATACTGCCAATACTTCCAGTATGAAAAATTTATATTGGTTACTTTAATTGATACCTCATCAAGGAAATCTTAAATCAATACCACACGCATGCAAGCAATTAAGAAGCGGTAAGAGGTAGGATGGAGAAATATTTGCAAGTTTATCAGCAAAGTCACTTACAAA
>NC_090750.1:71404538-71414538 GCF_036898095.1 Palaemon carinicauda
GCCGATTTAGCATTCACTCATACACATTTCTTCAGGACATGTTCGTAAAATTAAAAGAAATAGTGTTTAGAAATATGACAAGTGATTATTATGGTCCAGTGAGGAAAGGAAATAAAGAAACATAGTACTGAGTGTCTGAGTGTGCCCTAAAGAAAGATCTTCAAACTAAGACAGTGGAAGACCATGGTACAGAGGCTAGGGCACTACCCAAGACTAGAGAGCAACGGTTAGTTTTTGGAGTGACTCTTAGAACAGCTGCTTACCAGAACTAATCTCTTCTACCCTCATCACTGAACAATTACAGTGCAGTAGTTAACCCTTTGAGTAAAGACGAATAGTTTGGTAATCTTAGTATTTTAAGGTGTATGAGGAAAAAAAATAAAAAATAAAAAAAAGAGCCATAACCAGAGAGAGATCTTAAGTCCTACTATCATAGGACCCAATCATTCTCTTACAATAGTATCTCACGGGTGGCTTGTGCCTTGGGCAACCTACTAAGAAGAAAATAAGAAAAACAACGAGGATTATTGTTAATGTATGTTGACCAAAAAAATGTCGTTCACCATTCACACATGACCTTATAAATAATACACTTTGACAGGCTTTGGTAGTATCGTCTGCATCTTCCAATCGGATAATAAGGTGGGTTTTTTTTTTCTTTTTTTTTTAAAGAAAGCCCTAATCAAGCAAATTAAGAAGAATTTTTCACGGGGAACTGGTAATCGGGAAAAACCAAGTTCATGTAAGCCTCTTTTTTTCAAGCGATTGTCTCGAAGATTCCGCTTACCGGACTTGGCAATATTGCAAATTATGGACAGACGGAGAAGATTATTTCTCTTGACTTTGTTCACCTTGACACCAGAAGGTTCGTATTCATTTAACTTTGTCGAAGCTGTATATTCATATACATGTAGTGTAACCACCTTACTTGTAAATTGCCCATCAAATACGGCTGTAGTCTCAATATTTTTGCTTTCTTTCATTATCTTTATTTTTGCAGTAAACTCATAATTCACATAATACAGATCAATTGCAGTAAAACGAGAGAGCCAACATTTGAGTGCTGACAATTGAACACCGGTAATTAAACGCAGTAATATTTGAGCGCCGATTGATGAGTGCCATAAATTCACAATACGTTTATTACAATCGTTTGATAATTTCTCTCTCTCTCTCTCTCTCTCTCTCTCTCTCTCTCTCTCTCTCTCTCTCTCTCTCTCTCTCTCTCTCTCTCTCTCTCTCTCTCTCGTTGTTTGGTTATTACAACCGTTTGGTTGGTTACTACAATCGTTTGGTTACCATCTTTAAAATAATTCACTTAAGGAAAAGTACACAACACTTTATCAAAACCTGTTTGTATGTGTTTATCGTTTGACTAATAAAATAATTCTGCTGCTTTCTTAGAAATAACCCTCTTTAGAAAATTTTGAAAAATCTATCTAAAAGAGAAAACCACTTGATTCCTTTCATTTCACAAATCCCTCGGTATTGAGAAGATAAAATCGTCCAAAGGAAAAGAAAACTTATTGCACGAGGGCTACTGTTACAGACTCGACATAGCGCTTAAGAGTCACAAAGAGTCATGGCGTCGTGTAAATGGAAAGTGCAAAGGAGGGATATACGTTTTGGAGATAAATGCACATCTGCCAGGGATCACGATCATGTATCAGATCCAGCAACATCAACTGATCCACCAAGGCAACTTAATTTGCATCCTGGAGTAGCCTGAAGTAGTTGCTGTTCTTCCGAAGTATTATTCCCTTCAGCGGATAGTACAACGACAACGAAATGAAAAGGATTGCTTGTCTTGCTTCAAGTGATGTAGGGAAAAAAGGTAGCTAAAAAATCGATGGTCCGGCAGAAGGACATTTACTCGCATATATATATATATATATATATATATATATATATATATATATATATATATATATATATATATATGTATATATATCCTACGCCTATATATATATATATATATATATATATATATATATATATATATATATGTATATATATCCTACGCCTATATATATATATATATATATATATATATATATATATATATATATATAAATATATATATATACATATATTTTATATATATATAAATATATATATATACATATATTTTTATATATATATAAATATATATATATTATATATATATATATATATATATATACATATATATATATATACATATATATATATTATATATATACATGTATATATATATATATATATATATATATATATATATATATATATATATATATATATATGATAAATTTTGCACATTTTTACGTGTTTTTCATATTCAAATAAGCCATATATATTTTTGATACATTAATGTCTGGATTCTCTTAACGACCTCGGGATCTTCGCCCCAGACGAAATCACACAAAGACAAGAGCTTGGCTCCGGCTGGGAATCGAACCCTGGTCGGCAAGCTTGTATAGACAGTGACTAAGCCACTTGGCCAAGTGGCTTAGTCACTGTCTATACAAGCTTGCCGACCAGGGTTCGATTCCCGGCCGGAGCCAAGCTCTTGTCTTTGTGTGATTTCGCCTGGGGCGAAGATCCCGAGGTCGTTAAGAGAATCCAGACATTAATGTATCAAAAATATATATGGCTTATTTGAATATATATATATATATATTATATATATATATGTATATATACATATATATTATATATATACAGTGTATATATATAATATATATGTATATATACATATATATGTATATATACATATATATTATATATATACAGTGTATATATATATATATATATATATATATATATATATATATGCATATATACATTATTGCATGTATATAGGCAACATTGAGCGATTCCTTGTAACTTGAAGTGATTATAGCAAAACAAATTACCCGTAACTATACATACATACTTAACGATCTGAATGATGGATGAACTAGAGGACAGAAAATTCATTTTTTATTAGCATAATTACTAGCTAAGCTACAACCCTAGGTGTAAAAGAAGGTTGCTATAAACCCAACGTCTCAAAAGGGAAAAGTACCCCTACGAGAGGAAATAATAATAAAAAAAAAAACTATAACTGAGTAACAACATTAAAAGAGATCTTCCATATATAAACTATAAAAAAAGTCATGTCAGCCTGTTCAACATAAAAAAAAAAAAAACATGCGCTGTATGTTTGAAGTTTTGAAGGGATAATTCCTTTTCCCCGAAATGAAATATGGCTTGACGTTAAGCCGACTATTCTCGAATAGTTACCTTCAGGAATTCAACACGTCACCCTTGTTTTGGTCAGACCAATCTAGAAGAGAGTGTCAAGAACGAGACCAGCTACATAAAAATGAATCCCCATTGTAGC
The DNA here is from genome assembly GCF_036898095.1 of Palaemon carinicauda. NCBI lineage: Eukaryota > Metazoa > Arthropoda > Malacostraca > Decapoda > Palaemonidae > Palaemon > Palaemon carinicauda. Next base: position 71,407,903 of record NC_090750.1, read on the forward strand.
ACTCAGTCTTAAGGATCACTTCGTTTTCCTTATCACTTGGCGTTTGAGAGGCTGTAGAGCCACCCGGGGAGTCATTATTCACTGAAGGAAGAGGCGGACGTGTCCAAGGGCCTTTCCTTCAGGTGCTTAACACTCAAAGAAATGGAGGGAGGTCCTGATGAATTCCCTTTATACTCTTTAGTTTCCATACAACGAGCTATTAAGAGGCCATGCTACAAAACCCTTTTAGCGGGGTTAAATAATTACTAGTAGCGTACTACCTTATTTATGTAGTGACATATATTCACAGCTACAGCAACTTTACAATTTATTTACTTCATGTTTTCAGGCGAATGTCCTGTATATAATTTATTGGTTCATCTAGTTTGGGGGATAACAATGAAGCGATACTTACAATTATTATAGTTCTGCTCTATTCAAGTTCTCAGTCTTATTTTCAGTATTCTCTAAGAACATATCTAGGAAGAGTCGTGAAAAAGTCTTTGAAATAAAACAAAAAGTCTGGTAATTTGAATCAATATGGTATACAAGTTTAAATGAAAAGTCAACCAAGACGTAATAAGGTTATATATATATATATATATATATATATATATATATATATATATATATATATATATATATATATATATATATATATACACACACACACACACGAGTGTGCATATGTATACACATGCATATATGTATACAGTATATATCTAAATCTATGTAAATACATATTAGTATTTACATACATATATCTATGTATCCACACACACACACACACAATATGTATATATTATATATATATATATATATATATCTATATATATATATATATATATATACACATACAGTATATATATATATATATACATACAGTATATATATATATATATATATATATATATATATATATATATATATACTGTATATATATATATATATATATATATATATACACAGTATATATATATATATATATATATATATATATATATATATATATATATATATATATATATAAATATGTAAATATCACCCACGAAATGCATTTAATACCGAATTCTATCTTGGGAAATACATATCCACTTGGAATTCATTTTATGGTAACAGCTTCTGGCCGGGTGGTGATTCGAACCACCACCTGTACGGCTAGAAACTATGCTTGGCAGGGACCCTACCGGCTCAGCTATCAAGAGAGACTCTCTTGATAGCTGAGCCGGTAGGGTCCCTGCCAAGCATAGTTTCTAGCCGTACAGGTGGTGGTTCGAATCACCACCCGGCCAGAAGCTGTTACCATAAAATGAATTCCAAGTGGATATGTATTTCCCAAGATAGAATTCGGTATTAAATGCATTTCGTGGGTGATATTTACATTAATTAAAATCACGTGTGCTTGTGATATATGTTCATATATAAATATATATATATATGTATATATATATATATACTGTATATATATATACATATATATATGTATATATATATATATATATATATATATATATACATATATATATATATATATACATATATATATATATATACATATATATATATATATATATATATATATATATATATATATATATATATATATATATATATATATATATATGCAACGAACTTGCTTTCGAGACCAAACCACATATGCAGTAGTAGGGAAATTAATACCCTAAAGAACACCAGAAATACCATTCGGATATATCACTAGGGGAACATCACTGCTACATTTTGTAATCTATCAAATTAAAAATTCAATAATAATGCTAAGATCTACCTACTCTAATCTTTTCCAGTAAAAAAGGGTCCTCGTGATTGACACGATCAAAGGCAACACTAAATCAATGCTAAACATATAGACTTCTTTACCAAAATCAAGTGATTTCTGCACATCTTTTGCGAAAGCCAAACTGCAAACTAGGAAACAAGAGGGTTATCTTCACCACAACCCTTTAGATATTTTGCAAAAAAATTTACACGATGTGAGAGTTGTGGAAAGGGGTTAGTAATCAGGAGGACTACAGCTACCACAGACATTTACCTACTGGGTAACTAGTAATTCACAAAAAAAAAAAAAAAAAAAAAAAAAAAAAAAAAAAAAAAAAAAAAAAAAAAAAAAAAAAAAAAAAAAAAAAACCTTTTCCTGTTAACTTGAGAAGTCGATCTCTTTATAACAAGTGAAATGAAAAATACCACTAGGGTCTACACTTCTATAGCCATCAAGATCTGGTAAAATGTTTCAATTAAAAGAGATAGCGTTTGATTGCAATTCATATAACTCTGCCATTTCTAACTAAATGTGATTGAAATGCGGTTCCTACACATGTATCCGTGCTATTACATTCCAGCATCTCCTAATATAAGAGAATTGAGTGATTTACATATACTTAAGGATATCCTTAACTTAAATTATTTGAGCGAATCTATCTTAAATATTAGAAGGTGGTCTATTTGCCAGTCATTGAGACATATCAATGGGCGTTTATCACCTTTTCATCAAGGAAAATAAATATATATCCCAACATACATTTTATATTATATATATATACATATATACCTATATATATATATATATATATATATATATATGAATATATATATATATATATATATATATATATATATATATATATATATATATATATATATAGTTTGTGTGTGTGTATTCTCATACATTTTTCCATATTTCCAATGAATCCAAATATATGGTATTAATAACAGGAGAGAGAGAGAGAGAGGAGAGAGAGAGAGAGAGGAGAGAGAGAGAGAGAGAGAGAGAGAGAGAGAGAGAGAGAGAGAGAGAGAGAGAGAGAAGGGTAGGGACATGTCAGTGTTGGATCCAAGGAAAAAAAAAATATGCCCTTCAGAGCTTAATGAGATGCTTTAATGAGCAGCCACCAGCACTTACGGGTCTCCTTTGTTCAGAGAATAGTACCTCTTTTCCCGTGTTTCACCGAGGTAAGTAGCCGACTATGATTATCCTTAAACAATAGGAGAAGATTAACCTTTCTCCGAGAGAAAAAGAAAGAAAAAAAAAATTGACATTTAAAAGAATTTAGTGAAGAATGCTCTGCACCGCTTACCTAACTCAAAACGTTTCGAGTCTCTTACTAAGCGTATAAAAAAAATTAGTTGATATCACTATAGTCTTTATTTTAATATATCTTTTTTTCCTTTCTTAAGAACAATGTAATCTATCGAGTAAAATAAATCAATTTCACAAATATAGATAAAATGCATAAGAGCAATTGTTCACAATACATACATACATACATATATATATATATATATATATATATATATATATATATATATATATATATATATATATATATATATATATATACACTTTTACAGAGCAAATCAAATACTTACGCACAGAGCTACTAATAAATTCATCATTTTCCTTATTTACAATATATATTCCTATTGAGCTATAAGATCCGGACTGGAACAGAGAGTGAGATATATGTTCCATCCTATAAAATCTCCATTTTTTTACGGACAATATAGGTCGTTTTGAAGGCACATGCATATTTTTGGGCTCGGCTCGCCTCTCCCCCCTCTCTCTCTCTCTCTCTCTCTCTCTCTCTCTCTCTCTCTCTCTCTCTCTCTCTCTCTCTCTCTCTCTCTCTCCCCTTACACTGTGTGACATTTTAGTAAGCAATAACGGTACCACCAAATGTTCAATTATGGCATAAGTGGGGCGAAGCCTTTATTATAATAGGTTATTTAGCTTTTAAAATCATGTTTTCATAAAATGAAGGCACGAGTTTATAGGGCACATACGCTTTTCAAAATATTAATCAATCATTCATATGAAATATTATACATCTAATATGGCATTATGGAATTTGCTTGTATTGTTTACTGAATAATTCTTGAACGAAATATCTTTTCAAGTGTCAGTCTTACTGCAATCTCACCACATGACCAAACTGTCATAAACAAATCTCATACTTATTCCTGATTATGTTATCTTTTTAATTGTTGTTAGTCAAATTCTCATCTTTTGACCTGTACATTATTTTGTACCATATATATATATATATATATATATATATATATATATATATATATATATATATATGTGTGTATATATATATATTACATATATATATATGTATATATATATATATTACATATATATATATATGTATATATATATATTACATATATATATATGTATATATATATATATATATATATATATATATATATATAATATATATATATATATATAACACGTGCATTTCCCCTTGAGAAAGTCGGTCTATAATTTTTAACTCATACTCAACAAATATACCTTTACATTTTTTAAAGAGTTGCCTTGATCATTCCTTAACACATTGCCACAATCTTATAGCTTCACATATTCTTTTAATTATATCTTTAGTCCTCTTAACTTCATTTACATTCAAACACAAACATCTACTATTACAAAATTCTGAATAAATTTGTATTGTTTGTCACATAGGTTTCACTCTCATATCTAAGAATGAAAAATTACTTGAAAAAAGAGTAGCTATTTTCGCGAATTGAAAGAGCAAAAAATTAAGTGTCAAAAAGTATGACTCATCATTAAAGGTAGATGCTTTAATTAATGGATAAATTAAAAAACGCATTCATAAAACAAAAATAGGTCAGAATGTTTTTGGAATGTATATTGAAGGCCTAATTGGAACAGTCAGTTTATGATTAGTATATGAATTTGAGCTATTCTTAATTATAGATCTTTACGACTAAGAATATTTCCTAAGCATCACATAAAAATAGACACGTACAGTCACTCATATAAGTTGATTCATGTCCGGGTTTTTGAGAGAGATTTCCATTTCACCCCTTTCTGGACGACAGGTGTCTGGTACTACCAATAGGTAGTTGAATATTTGACCGGTTTCGCACTCCCATACACCTGTCGTCCAGAAGTAGGTGAAATGGAAATCTCTCAAACACCCGGGCATCCATCAACTTATATGAGTGACTGTACATATGTAACATTTTTTTCATTGTAAATAATTGTAATACTAATAAATTACTACATGAATATGATACCGTAACGCGGTGAAAGAGTTGCTTATCGCCATAAGCAGCATAGCTGTACTAGTCAGGGCAACCCATACTACGTTGGTTTGCTCTTGAGTGATAAGACGAAAATCTCCCACCACCACCAATTAACACTAGTCAGCGTGTTGATGAAAACTGGCCAAACCCAAGATTATGAATTGACATGTCTGACATATTTGTCCTGCAGTGGACTAGAAAACTGATACATTTTTTGTTGTTGTACCTCTGGCATCGTATAGCATTGACAAGTCATAAATCGAGACAAGGAAAGCAAAATCATCAAACATTTGGCAGCACTATGACCTATGCCTAAGGAAAGTCCATATATTCAACATAATCACATGGCATTGTTTTTAAATTGAAGGTAATATAATCAGCGAATTGGAAAGAAAAGATAAAAAATTTAAAAGAATATCCAAAATATTCAATATTCTGCAAATGCTGCTCAAATGAGACGAAAAAAAAGTAGCGTTATGCTGATGAAATTGAATATTTTACATTATTTCATGAATGAAATGGGCGCAAGAAAATATGTAACCTGTGATTGTAAGAATATATATCAAAATAACAATATTCCAAAAAGTACGAGTAAATCACAAACTATTCATAAACTCGCATAAATTTCCAGTTCATGACTGACTCCTAATGAATATCCGTAGGCAATGCTCCATAAATCCTAAAATCCTTTTCCTTTTCATCTATTTGAAGATAAAATAGATTTCTCATTAATTTCGTATAATGACCTCGTAATTTCCTGCTGAAATATATGATTTTCACAGAATTACTGCATATATCGGTTGACTGCAGAATTTTCTAATTTTGTTATTGAAGAGTTATGTATTCATGTACAAAAAAAAAAGAAGAAAAAACCATGCACGCACATACGTATATTGAAACTTATGAAGATGTACAATACAGATTTACAAATATATGTATGCATATAAATTATATATATATATATATATATATATATATATATATATATATATATATATAATATATATATATATAAATATATATATACACAATATATACAGTATATATATATATATATATATATATATATATATATATATATATATACAATATATATATTCAGTATATATATATACATACATATATATGTGTATATATATATATATATATATATATATATATATATATATATATATATATATATATATATATATACACAACACACATATATATGTGGTGTGCAAGTTTACGGGTATAACTCTCTCTCTCTCTCTCTCTCTCTCTCTCTCTCTCTCTCTCTCTCTCTCTCTCTCTCTCTCTCTCTCTCTCTCTCTCAAGTTATATATATATATATATATATATATATATATATATATATATATATATATATATATATATATATATATATACACATACATACATAAATACATACATACATACATATATGCAACAACAAACAACAAATTAATGTAGCCGTGTCTAGTCCTTTGCAGGACAAAGGCCTCTGACATCTCCTTAGTCATATCTAGGGTTTCGCCAATTTAATCAACACGCAGGCCACTGCGGATTGTTGATGGTTTGAAACTTTAGTCTGATTACCTACAG
>NC_090750.1:71422038-71435436 GCF_036898095.1 Palaemon carinicauda
GGTGTTAGATTTATTCATCAATGTTCATATCCCGCGTGAAGGGTTATTATGGTAGTTGTTACCTCTGTTTTTCCTTGCCCGTCATCGCTTCCTAATCTTGCAAACTAAAGGGAGTGTCACTCAGTACATTAGTGAAATTTTCTAGCCTTTCCATCAATTTTCAGAATTGTAACTAACAAGCTCTATAACCTCTGTACTTTGGTTCATAAATCATCGCACGTATGAATGTGGAGAAATGCTCATAAGTTGTGATTATTTTTTTTTTTTTTTTTTTTTTTTTTTTTGCAAATAAGTGACCTGGGCACTAATGTCATAGATGGTCTGTTTTAAGTTATTAAAAATACATTAAAAGCAATTAGAAGCACTAACTTCTATATCTTATCAATTTCGACAGTAATCTTTCTCATATTAAATATAAAATTTTAATATCACACTGAAATAAAAATGAAATTGTCTCCCTCGCAACTGTTTTTTTTTTTCTATGAAAAAGATGAACAATAATACTGTACACATTCTCCATAAATGCATTATAATTTAACATTAACGAGACTTAGATACGAAAGAAAAATAAAAAAAAATAGGAAACAGTTAAGTGAATAATGAGGATTAGGGTAAGAGGAAAGGAGTGGGATTTCAAATATGAAAGAAGAAGGGAACTGTCTCTGGTTCTTTAGTAAAAGACCTCTCCTCCTTGGGGGCTAACACGTGGTCTCCTTTTTTTTCTCTTCTTTCGTGGTTACAATATTGTCCTCTTCTCTCTTCCTTAAGAGTTACTACGACCTTTTATTGCTTTTTTAAGACAAACAGAATGAAAGGTAACACTCGGTGAATCTTCCTCCGGAAAAAAAAAAAAATGTCTCAGCTAATAATGTTCTCTCTATCACTCAACTACAGCTTTTCCATATTCATTGAAAACTAACACAACGGGATGGAAACGCGGTATTTTCCTTTGATTATTTGTAATCAACGATGAAGTTGCTATTCCTCTTAGCACAGAGAGGAGGTCCACCCGCTGGAACTACTGGGGCAATAACTGTTCAGCCGCCCCAAGACGTCATTACTTTCTATGGTCCAAATAACACTTGTTCGGGTACAAATACAAACCTGGAAAACAAAGAAGTTGAAACTTTCATAACGAGATGTAAACAGGTGGCCAGTAACTACCTTTGCTGGGAGCCGGGAAGCCCTGCCCCTCTGCTTGCTTACTGAGTAGTCACTGATAGCATCCCTCAGTGGGAACAAACTCTCTTCCACTGGCTGGAGATTTTGGCAGATTTTTGCTTTCCAGCTTTTCTTCTTCTATACTCTAGGACACTTGATCCTTGGACGCTTGATCCTGGTAATGATGATAACAGCATCTTGGGACACTGTCATTGAGTCTGAGACATGCTTAATAATAACAGAATGTCTCTCATAACTCGATCGGCAAGCTGGCCAAAGGTGAACGTAGGACTCTCACCTTTGGCGCCCTTGAGTCAAAACGTCTTTTAAGTAGAAGGGAAACGGTATCGGATGGAATATGCTCCTTCCTGAATGAATACCATATCCTTCTTTGGAAACGAGTCTTGTAAGCAATATGTTGACTCAACGTTCCCTGACTGGGCTGGAAAGCAAATTGCCAAACTTGGTCTGCGATCAGCTCTCTTTTGTGGAACTTGAGTGCGCTTAACAAGTGAGCCCACTCACCCCTGGGGAGGAGACATGCTTACTGCTAACATGTCTCTTAATGTGCTAAGCATGTCCTCAAGGTGAAGGCAGGACTCTCACTTGAAGGCATGCTATTATTAATTGTGCCATTCGCTCAGTGCATTCAAGGTGAACAAAGGACTCTCACCTGATCACACGCTATCATCAAACATGCAATGCATTCAGATAGTGCTCAAGGTAAATGCAGGATTCTCACCTGAGTGCTTGCTGTGAGTCCACACATTTAGCTGAGATCCAACTCTTCCTGAGAGCGCGCTCTCATCTGAGCATACCCTTTGCATGTCTTCTCTTCAAATGCGCAATGCACTTAGCGTATGATGAATGTGCACACCGGATTCGCTCTCACCTGAATGTACAGTCTCACCCGAGTGCTCACTCTTACCCGAGAACTCGCTCTCAACTGAGCATGTTACCTCTATGGAACATGTGCATGGCTCTTTAAATACATTGGCATGGCACACACACCTGTATGCAGTGTTTTTTAAGCAAGCTTATACGGTGGCCAACATTACTTGAACAATGGTGCGTGATCAGCCTCATAAGGGTTTAGAATAGGTCGGTTACTAAATTTCACCATTACTGGATCACTCTTAAGCACTTCATAATATCCAGAATTGGCCGCAAGTTTGAACACTCCTTGAGAAGAGACTTTACGAATGTAAGAGCTAATATGCACACACTAATTTGTGCGCACTTCAGTCCACATGTATAATTTTGACTGGCAGGTCTATCCAGTCAACATCCCTGACTACCAGATTCGTGACCATCAATGTCCATTATGGATCAAGATCCCCAGGAGTAGTGTCTTTAACCAATAATTATCAATAGTCCTCGAGAGAATTTGGGTTGACCAGTATTAAATGTCTTCCATCATCATAGGAATAAACAAATTCCATCTAAATCCAGTCTCTCTTTACACCTTGGAGGATAGGAGGTTTCCAACTAACCCAGATTTATCTCCCTCTTGTGCTTTCTCCTTAGCTGATTAGGACTGTGATCATCTTTGTAACGAAACCACTCTTGTTCGCTATAGCAAGCACCTTTATAACGACAGCACAATGCAAGCATCCTTTGAAACGACATACGAGTGCGAGCATCTTTTGGAATGTTACCACACATGCTTGCGATGCGAGTATCGTTTGAAATATAACCCCTTTTTATTTGTTATTGTTAACCTATTAGAGATCGCTCCTCCTTATGGTAGCTATATCAATCTAGCTCGCTCTCCCATTATAATAATATCAGATATACTACTAGGTGTTTGCATATTATTGAGAGAGCACCATGACAGGTGCACAATCGCAAGCTGTAACCTTAACCTCTCGGGTAGCTTGCGACCAATTGTGCAACCTCTCTAGTGCTTGCTAACTGTCGCACATCCACTCGCCTGGCTGTGATGCATCGTGCATCCTCTCACCTGCCTGCTGGATTGGGAGTACCACTACTAGCCCTCTAATTTGTTCCCACACAAATACAACCCAACAGAACCACTGAGGTTAGATAGTGAAGAAATGCAAATGACCTACAGTTGCTCCTGCAAAAATACAAACCTGAGTAGAGGACTCAGTCATGTATAGTTAAAGATTACAAATTACTTCCAAACGAGTCAAGTTGATAATTTCGGGCATAGTGGGCAGGGCACCGATCTAGTGGTCGCATTTAGGGTCATAACTTAGAACAGTCACATGCTGGTGCCCTCCTAGCTATTTACACGTCACCTCCCCCAACGGTCGACTTGCGAGCCCCAACACTGGTTGTGCTACACCCCCCTTTACTTCTAAATATGCTTGGGACAGATAGTAAAGATAGTGCAAACACACTAATTATGTATTAATTCAGCACAGTCCAAGGACTGTTGCCGAGCCTGGCACAAACGACGGTTGATTAACATTAACCATTTCAGAAAAGAGCAGCAAAGTATTTGGTTTAACAGTAAATTAAGAAAATTGTAATGGTACCAATAAGCTTAGCAAGGATGGCATGCAAACTACCGAAGTGTTACACAATTTTCTCCTCTTCCACTAGGGAAGGCAGTTCTCCTATAATACTACTAATGGGAGGATGCCTGCAACACTTATAAGGAGGAGGGAATGGTATCACAAGAGAGAACAATGGGCTGTGTACGCACTCCCTTCCAGGTTCAACCTCCCGTTCACCAACTCTTCTCCTATTCTAATTTACTTACAGCAAGGTCATCAGCTTACCACCAGGTTGGTAAAGGACTTTGCCCCCCATGCAGAGGTTCAGGTCATGCTGCAGAGGGGTGCTCTCCAGAGCACACACATGTACCTCAGCGTGCATATAAGCATACACACGGATTTCACCAGGAAGTTAACGAAAGCTCCCCAAGCTTCTTCAGTTGACTCTTTCTTGTAGAGGTGTGTGGGGACTGGAGACCAGTCATAAACATTCCAAACCTGAACGACTTTGTTTGACAAACTTCGTCCAAAATGGACAAGGGGTTTTCTTCTCTCAAGATCCTCTATGTCATGGTTAGCTGAATGTGTTTTAATTTACCTTCAAAGATAAAAGCTCTGCTTGGAATCAATGGTGAATACCCATCACGCAATTACAGTTAAGTCCTAATGGTGAAAAGAGTTGATAATGCCCTTTTGGCCAAGCTTTCCATACTCCTACGAGTTTTGAACAGATTTGTCCTCCGAGAGAAGCAATACCACCACTCTCAGACATTAATAAGGTCTTGCAGTCCCAAAAGAGGACACCTTATAACCATTGGGGCTTAACTCACACACAAACCTTCCCTCAAACAGGTTTGCTACTCGCCCTATCCTCCGACAAGTGACTTTGCGAGCTTCATAAGCTATCATTTAGCATAGCTCATACCTAGCTAAAACGAAAATTTTTTTGTTCTTGATGCCAGGATTCCTTTGTCTCAGATTGCGAGCCTTCCATGCAGCTCCTCTTCCTCAACGCAAGGAGAGTAAAGAAGGTGGTGGCTATATGTGATCTTTTCCTGGCTAACGGAAATCACTGACTGTACCAATTTGCCACCATCACCTCATGCCCTAGTGGGAGCTTGAGGTCGAAATTCATGATGTCAGGGGAGTAGCCACGACCATGTAATTCTGCACAAATGTGTGTGGTGCAGGTGCTCAGGCATTTGCATGGAAATATCAGATATGTGCTGACCATTACCAGGAGGAATATACCTACAGGTCCCTAGACACCCTTTTGCTTGGACATGTAGTAGCTACAAATCAGATGGTATAGATGCCTCGGCCACAGGACTTTTGAGCATCGGATTGAGGATAGAGGTTACACGTTATACTGAGATGAAAGTGAAGATTGACTGGTCCTGTCCTTTCACTTTCATTTTACCCTATATTGGGGCACAGCATCGGAAACCCTGCCAGCTGGAATAGATTCATTTGCAGACACGGTCAACTTTACTTGCAGCTTTCCGATTACATGTATAGAAGTATCATTTCATACACATCTTACGAAGGGGAGAGTGTTGTAACAAGGCAACCACATTCATATACATATACCTCATGGTCAGAACCTTATACATAATTGTAATATAATGAAAGGTCAACTCTGGAGGGGGTAAAAGCAAGTGGAACAGTTGTATTTAAACTTACAAAAAATATGTAATCCTATTGTGTTGAATTCCATTTAATTTCATATCCTAAATTGCAATATGAATTATATATTAATATTTTCGATACACAGTATTTGCAACATTAAATGAAATCATAAAATTTATAAAATATAACTGCCTATGTTCAGGCACGACCAGTTTATATTAGTGAAAAAAAATTAAAGTTTATAAAAACTATGTATTGTAATGAAGCGCTAACTCTGATCTTGCTCCGATATAAGTATGGAATATTTAGTTAAGTACACATACTAGAGTTAAACAAATTATAGACCAAACATTTACAAACACTATACACTTCCTATAGTGAAGTTCTCGAAATATTGGTAAAGTTTTAATCTTTGGTGGTGATCTAAATCAACAGAAAGTAGTGGTATTATTTTTTATTCATGGAATGACTTTTTGCCTTTCCTGTAGGTCACCTTACAATTTCATAAGATCCCTCATTTGATCGATGCATTTGCAGCATATCAATATTCTTTAACTTATAGAATATCATATAAATAGATACATTGACTGAAACAGGAATCTTCCTCCGCTTTAACCTCAGAATTAATTGTATAAATAGTTCTTCGATTTATAATGCTACAAGGTTTCTTTAAGGCAGTGGATGAACTCAACCCTTGATGGTAGACGTTGGTCAGTGTCCTGAATATCATTAATTCCAAAGCTCAAACGTTGTTTCGTATAAAAGTGAAACCTGTTTACTAAAGAAATAAATGTAAATAATGGTTTACACAGCTGTAGATGATAGGCAAACGAGAACTCTCAGTTCCCGAGGGGATATTTGCTGTCTGATAAAAGATTGAGTCTCAAGCCGCAGATCAAAGTGGGCCACAAAGGAGAACTTTCCTTTTGAAAACCCAGAGACAAATTAAAACTGGGGCGAAGAGAATAGATAAAACGTGAGACAGAGACCGTGTGACATCATCTAGCACCTGAAAAACTATCCTTGCTTCTCACAACGGTTGAAAGGCATATTTCTTTTAGGTACAGAAAACAGGATAAAATATATGCTTTAAAGCTGTTATGGTATCGAAGACCGAGGTGGTAAAAATCATTAAGTGAGTTTTATAGAGATGCGCAAAGCTTAAGTTATATGAACGTAGGGGTTTGGTAGGCATAGGAGGAGGAGGGAGGAGGAGGAGGAGGAGTGAAGTAGATGTTAGCGTTCCATCTCCTTTACTGATCTCCCACCGGTTATTACCCTGAGTGGTCGCCTACACTCAGGGAGGAAAACTGCCAGTGCAGCGACGCTCCACAGCCTGCTCATCCCCTCCCCCACCCCCCTTCCCCCTGGCTAAGCCACCCCAAACCCCTCCAGCTACCTGCTACCTCTCTCTCTCTCTCTCTCTCTCTCTCTCTCTCTCTCTCTCTCTCTCTCTCTCTCTCTCTCTCTCTCTGTTTACTTGGTATACTTAATCATCTTTCTTTAGCAGTCTTCTTCTGTGGCTTAGCTCTGATTAAACTCTGATTCCCTCACCCTCATCTTCTTTTCATAAGGGTCTTCCTCTCTGACCTCGCTCTGATTAAAGTCTGATTTCTGGCTCTCTCTCGCCTCTGATAAACTGGATGATGATGATGATGATGATTATTATTATTATTATAATTTGTTGTTTTTGTTGTTGTTGTTGTTGTTGTTGTTGTTGAAGATGTTATCTTTTCAATTTAACTTAAATGTCTTTGAAAATATAAATTCTACTCGGAAAATAGAATAAATAAGACACATTAATAGTTATTATTCATGTGCAAAATATTCCATATTTTGAAGAAGAGTTAATTCAAATATTGTTTATCACTAACACATACGTGCATATATGCGCGCGCGTGTGTGTGTGCGTGTGTGTTTGCTATTCACTCCAGGGATACCGAATCATCGAACGTCATGTATCCCCATCCCGTCACCCCCCCCCCCTATATTCCCCTCATTATCCCTCCCTCAACCCCTTTCCTGTCTGTTACATCATTGAGTAATTTTGGATGTTATTAATATCTAGGTTTATGAAGATTGCGTGTTAATTCAATCATTATTATTGTATTTTCTCAACTATAAATGAGAGTAGGTTTGCAGAGCGCATGACCCTCAGCTTATTCACCTAGTATAATGTAACTACTTTCATTATGTAATAAATCCTTTACACCTTGTACCGATGTGTTGACTACGAGCATGTAAGATAATGTAACTAAAATTGAGTTACAGTTTAGCCTACTACATAGTATATAATTAACACTGCTATACAGAGTAGTTGAAATATTACAAAATTCTCCCTCTCTCTCCCTCTCTCTCTCTCTCTCTCTCTCTCTCTCTCTCTCTCTCTCTCTCTCTCTCTGTAAAAGCATCACTCAAAATGCTCAATCATTCCACACGCATTCTATCTCTCTCTCTCTCTCTCTCTCTCTCTCTCTCTCTCTCTCTCTCTCTCTCTCTCTCTCTCTCACGTGCATTGAGTATTAGTAATGCAAACAAATGAGAATATCACAGGAGCTTTATTCCCAGTCTTTGTCACTTTCAAGGGACAAATTATCCCCGTGATCACTTGATATTTATAAATCCGGTATCTAAGTTAACAGCACTCATTCTCGAAGGTTCTTGACTGTCTCTCTGTGCCTTCCCAATGAGTTGTGGTGGCCTCTTGAAAAAGTCCCTGCCTGGCAATATGCCGGACTGGGGTTCTAGTTCTGCTAAATTCGATAGTTTTTTGTAGTGTTTGAACCCTCACCATCCTTGTGAGCTTAGGGTGGCGGGTTTAGTGGAACCTATAGGTCTACCCGATGAACCATCAGCAACCATTGCATGGCCCTCCCTGGTTCTACCTTGGCGAAGGGCATTATCACTATCCCTCGTTGTAAAAACCTCTGCTTGCTCTATCCTGGCCCGCAGATTTGGCCTTGTGAACCCCTGTAATGAGGATCGCATATATATTTTTTTTTTTTTGTGACCTCAGACTGCTCAAAGGCGTTAAGGTCAGCGTGAGCAAGTGGAAGCTGGACGATATCATGACCCCATGCTGATGACGTCATGAATCTGGCATAGAGGTTGTGGGTGGTTTTGCTTGCAGATCTGCAGTAACCCTGTGTTTGTGGCATGTGGAGGAAATGTTATATAGTGTGCCGCCATTTCACAATATGTGCTTTGATGGTGGATGTATCATGGCACCGACTTTCCACGAGCAACTGATTGTGGTGGGGCTCAGGTAATTCTGGAAAGAGCTGCGACGTCAGCCAGTACACGAAGAGGTTACTATTTCATCGTGGTAATAAACTGTAGTTGGCGCTATCCGCAGGCATTGATGTATTCACCCACTCACTTATGAGATGCACCTTTGTGCATAAACAATTACCACTTGTATTCCCTCTTACGGGCTGCTAACACAAGAGCCCATGGCTTACATATTTATATGTAAAGTCGTTCAAATAGGAGTAGCAGTAGTGCCACTTGTATCCCCTGATATTTTCTGACTGCTCCGAGAGCACCAATGCACTAACACAGAATACCAAGGGACGGCTATTGTACATACATTTTCTGCTGTGTAGTAATTGTTAGACAGCTGTTTCTGAGGTTTCAGGGATGATGCCGTTTTCCCGTAAGTCTTGTGTTATCGTGCTATTAGTGTAGTAATGTTTCTCAGTATGTTCTCCATGTACATAGCGGCGAATGACACCCAATAGCTAAATTGTAAAAGACACTTGACTTTTCGGCGAGTGTCAGTGTGCCAACTAGTGTTGAAGGTTGTCTGTGACAGAACTCGAGATCCGTTGTAGCCTAAAAGTAAACACACTACCCTCGTCTTAATTCCCATAACGTCTGCAATGCGACCATAAGGCCTGTGGGGGTAGAATATGTTCTAAAGCATGCAGTCAAGAAAAAAAGTGTTCATTCTCTGTTAAGCAATTGTAAAAAAAAAGAACGAATGTCAATTTATTTTACTCGAAACCTATTTTGCAATGATAACGATATCATTACTGAAGAGAGTAAAAGAGTAATCACTGGATAATAATGACACATACATACACACACATATATATATATACATATATATATACAGTATATAGCATGTACTCTAAGGGTGAGATAGTGAAACAGTAATAGATAACGTGATAGATATATAAAGACTGACTGAATATTTGACCAATATTGTGTGTTTTTAAGGTTTAAATGTTGATAATGAATGGCAAAAGCAAGGGATAGTGAGACTACCCTATCAAGCAGGACAATGCCCTAGAGATTAACCAAATATCCATATGATCAGCACCAAAGGTCCTTCTCCACCCAAGCTAAGACCAGGGAAGGACAAACAATGGCTGCTGATGACTCAGACGATAGACTTATGGGCTCCCCCAAATCACCCATCCTTAGCTCACAAGGATGGTGAGGTTGCAGAAACTACAAGAAACTATCGATTGTGAGCGGGACTATCTCCCGTCCAGCAAAACGCCAGGCAGAGACGTTTCCAATAAGCCACCACAACCCTTATGAAGATTCACTAACATATTGAGATTAGTCCTTAATTTACTGTCAAGTTTTCTCCATTTTGTATATGACTAGGAGTCGTAATCCAAATCACATGGCAGTCATGACAGCGATGAAAATCCGTCTCCATCAATTACGCAGTTAGTCCTTGCATTGCAAGTGCTCCAGCTGGCACAAAGCCCCCTATCATTACGGTATTACCCGACACCGCCCAAAATACTATTCACAGAAAACATTGAGAAAAATTATCCATTATTATGGCTGCAACTTCAAACCTTGTCATTATTTTCATTAATAAATCTCCTTTTATCTGCTGGTTTGGAAAAAATATGTAAAATGGTATTTTATTCCACATTATGAATTGCAGAAAATCTTTAAAGCAGAGTGAGTGAGAAATAGAAGGAGGCAAAGGAGAGGGATAGGTGATGCCTGATGTTCGATTGTGTAGATTAGTCTAACGGATTCATGCGAAACTTTGCCTTTAAAACCCAGGAATAATCGCTTTAACCAACACTATTTTTGACAATGCACTATACTCCCAAGAATCAGCGGGGGATATCTTACACAGTGGGTCATAGTAACATTTCAATCAATGATTAGTTTGAAAGATATTTGAGAAATAGGATGGCTTGAGGTCCTGAAAGTGAGAGTAGTAGATCTCACTGAAGTTTTCTCTGGAATTTTGCATTGCATTTCTACGGATGTCTGAATCATATTAGAAGGGAATTACCTATACGTTTGTACCTTGCATCTTCTTCCACATTAATACCACGCTTTTGTACTGGATATTTTGCTTTCTATAAGGATAACTTTTCACAAAACGGAATAAAAGTCCGTCCGTCCGTCCGTCCGTCCTCTCTCTCTCTCTCTCTCTCTCTCTCCTCTCCTCTCTCTCTTCTCTCTCTCTCTCTCTCTCTCTCTCTCTCTCTCTCATAAGAGTCCTTTGAATTATCCTTAAAATTACCTTTATACTTAATTCAATATACATATGTATATATTGTACCAACCGTGTTTCACACAATTGTACATAATTCCTTTTGTATATATTATGGTTGTATCTTCGCTCTTCCCTCGCACTAAAACGAACATGAAAATTCAAGTCTGGTTTTTCCTCCGTGATTTTGTCTGTCTTGTGAACTTGTCATGTCCTGTTGCCTTGAGGTTTTGTATATAAGGAGAGTGTTCCACAACAATATAACTCAGTCGTTTCCAATCTGCCTTTGATTTCACAACTCCTCTCTCGGCTCGTCACATTGGTGACCCCGGAAGTCGACTCGCTTCCACCGCCTTCCACCCCCACCCCCCTCGCCCCTCCATCGTTGGTACTATGACGGACTCTACGGCAGTTGGCGCTACGGCCTCTCCATTCAAACTTTCATCGTTTGCCAGCGGAGAGGCGTTTGCTTGGTTTCAGCGCGCAGAAGTCCCACTTTCGTATCAGGGGCGTGACTCGCTCAACCACCAAAGCGGATTATGTTCTCGCGGCGATACCCGAGGACACCTTCCCAGAAATATCCGACTGGCTTTGTGAACAAGGAGACACCCCAATAGCGTATGACGACCTCAAATCATACCTTCTGCAACAGTACTCGCCGTCGCCAGCCGCCCGTATAGCAAAGCTTTTTCAGCTCTCGCAACAAACCGTTGGGGGACCAAAGGGCTTCGCTTGCCCTCAGGGAAATGACCAGTATCGCTCGCCTTCAACCTGCCGCAGACGGCTCTCCTCGTGAGGTGAACCTACTCCGTGCCCTTTGGATACGCCGTTTACCTGAACCTGTGCGCGCTGCCATACCCGATGTCGATAGTTTACCCATAAAGGACTTGATGACCAAAGCCGACGCCCTTATGGACAGCCACTTCAAGACCTCCATCAACGCCTCCACCCCTGACGACGAGGATGCCTATTCAACGTACACTGAAGCTGACACGAATGCCGTAGGACATACACGCCTACCCCGTGACGTGCCGAAGCGGCAACAAAGCCGCCCACCACCAACCAATCGCTCGCGCCCCAACGAACGACTTCTACAGCCACTTACTACCTCCCATCCACCGCAGTTTTGCTACTACCACTTCAGATTCGGGGCAAACCGCGAAGAAATGTGCCGTCAGTGGCCAAAAAACGTGTAAGTAGGCCATCGCTTGTGGCGGTGGCCTCCCATGTTTCTAATCTTTTCCAAGATGCAGGAACGGGCGTGCGATTTTTGGTAGACACGGGTGCTTGTCGTTCTCTTTTGCCAAGGAACTCTTCAAGGCACAACGTAGTCTGTCTACATCTGCCGACGTCCGCTTGGTAGCTGCCAACGGATCTGCGATACCTACCTACGGTTACGAGAACCTCACATTATCGTTCGGAAACGGTAAATTCAATTGGAAGTTTCTCGTTGCTGACGTCACAATGCCAATCCTCGGTGCGGATTTCCTCTCTCATTTCCACCTTCTGGTCGATGTCGCCCACCGACGATTGGTCAACGCGGACTCGTACTTGTCGACACCTCTTCAACCCGCCCCCTCTAACCTCGCTCTCCACATCAGCGCACCCACAGATGCCTACGCCCACCTCCTCACGTCGTACCCGGAAGTTTTCCGTCCAGAACTTCGCCAAACGCCCACGGTTCCTGCTAAGCACGGTATTTATCACCATATCAAGACGACGGGACCCCAGTCTTCGCAAAATTCAGACGTCTGGCACCGGAACGATTGGCAGCCGCCAAACAGACGTTCGCCGAAATGGAGAAAATGGGCCTTTGCCAAAAGGCCTCCAGCCCATGGTCGTCACCCTTACACATCGTTATAAAGAAAGACGGCTCCCTCCGTCCGTGCGGGGATTACAGGCGCCTGAACATGCAAACAGAACCGGATCACTACCCCCTCCCAAACATTGCCGATGTAACCTCCTACCTGCATAAAGCAAAGGTTTTCTCTACGCTCGACCTCCTGAAGGGGTATTATCAGGTGCCTATGAACCCAGAAGACATCCCCAAGACCGCCATCACCACTCCGTTTGGCACATACACCTTCAATTACTCCTGTTTTGGCCTTCGTAATGCTGGGGCAACGTTTCAACGTCTCATGGATGGCATCTTAGGGGACCTCCCTTTCTGTGTATGTTATGTGGACGACATACTTGTGTTCTCCTCCTCAAAAGAGGAACACCTCCGTCACCTGCGCATCGTGCTCGACCGCCTGCAACAAAACGGCCTTGTAGTCCGGTACGACAAGTGTACCTTTGGCGCCAACGAAGTGTCGTTCTTAGGGCACCGTATCACTCCTGAAGGAGTCCATCCCCTCCCTGAGAAGGTAGCAGCCGTTCAGAATTTCCCCACGCCCTCGACCGTCAAAGCTCTGCAGGAATTCTTGGGCATGATCAACTATTATCACTGCTTTCTGCCAGCCATTGCCGCCATTCTTGCTCCCCTCTACGCCTCCCTCAGGGCAAGCCAAAGGACTTGAAGTGGGGTCCCCTTCAAGAAGCGGCCTTCTGCAATGCAAAGAAGGCCCTATCAACTGCTGCGGCTCTCACTTTTCCTATCCCACACGCCCCTCTCCTTCTCTCCACCGATGCCAGTGACGTCGCTATTGGTGCAGTACTCGAGCAGGT
>NC_090750.1:71435936-71455936 GCF_036898095.1 Palaemon carinicauda
ATTACTATTAGATGACTTATTTACCCTTACCTTTCGGCTCCACATTGCTATGTTTTACATATGCAGATACTCAGTCCCCTGAAACCTTATCTAATATGTTTTTGGCCATTTGGCATTTCTAATTCTGCCCAATACTAAATTTACATTAATAAGGCCCAGTTGTGCGCCCACTATTTAATTCATATTTTAGATAAACATATTACAGTATAATTAGAATATGGATTTTGTACCTTAATACATTTCAGGAAATTATAGGTTTGTTGTTGGGGTTTCCTGTATTAAATATGGGAACAACTAAGAGAATTTAATTATTCTATTCCCTAAAATAAATTTTCTTCCTTAGATTCAATAAACAATGTGGACATAAAATATACACCTGATATAATTCAAAGGAAATCTGTAAATGTAACTGTTTAACTTCGATAATCCTTTCCCTCCCTTTATATCCTAAAAATATAACATGAAAGACTAATACCCTCATACAATCCATTTAATGAGTATCATTAAATAGCTATCCTCTTTATAACTCGCCCAATGGTTACTTTTCCCTTATTAGAGCTCCCTTTTAAGATCACAATTTGGTGTTTATCTTCACTTAATCGGATATCCAGGTACGATGGAGGGACTGAAATATAATTGGCCTTTAACACGTTTACTGACCTGAAGCTTCGGTATCTTTGTATTTGATGTGTGTCAGAGAGAAATGAAATTTGACTTTTTTCTTCATTTAATATTACTGTGTTTCATAGCCTCTTAACAACATCGTATTTGACCAAAAACCATCAGGGGGTTATATGCCTCTTTAACGGTGAACTCACAATCTACACTTATGTAACTAGAAGAAACTAAATATGCTTGAATTGAATAGCAAGTGATCTAATTACATAGGAAACTATCAATCATAATCTACATTTCTTGTGTAACTAGAAGGAACTAAATATACTTGAATTGAATAGCAAATTATCTAATTAAATAGGAAACTATTAATTATAATCTACATTTCTTACGTAACTAGAAGAAACTAAATATGCTTGAATTGAATAGCAAGTGATCTAATTACATAGGAAACTATTAATCATAATCTACATTTATTATGTAACTAGAAGGAATATTCTTTAATTCAATAGCAAATGATCTAATTAAATAAGAAACTATTACTCATAACCTACACTTATGTAACTAGAAAAATCTAAATATGCTTGAATTCAATAACAAATTATCTAATGAAATAGGAAACTGTGACCTCTCCAGTGGCTAACAAGCCTTGAAAAGGCATTAGGTTTCCTTTTGGCTAGTAATTATATATAAATACTGCTCTCCAGACTTGTATTTGCCTTCTAATCCCACACTTAACTTGCATACATAAGAGCAGAATTCGTCACTTCTTGTACTAATTATGTAAGTAATTACTTTACAATTACTCGATTATTTAACGAAGTCTCATTAGTGATAATCAATCCTAAAACACTTTGTGAGCCGAGTGGTCCATGTAACTTGTTTACCTTTCCTTATTCCAGTCAATTAACTTATCCCTCGTCTTCGAATAATAAACCATTTTCAGAAAACAACGTAAATATGTATATGATATATTTCCATCCTTAAAAATCATCATCACTAAGAGCATGTGCTTTGTTGTAATTTGATCGCGAGACATAATGCCCGGATTTGGATCTTCAAAAAGGGGCTTAGTATATTGGAAGAATTATATGTTTTTGTTTTTTTATTTAAAGTTTTTATTGTTTTGTTATTCTTCATATTTCATATTGTCCATTTAGGGAAAAGACACCCCATGGCAGAGATAAGAAAGTTATTGGGGCCTGTGACTGGATGAGGTTGAACAGCTGGAATGGGATATGAGAAATGAGTCTCTTGAGAGAGAGAGAGAGAGAGAGAGAGAGGAGAGAGAGAGAGAGAGAGAGAGAGAGAGAGAGAGAGAGAGAAATCCGAGTTATTAAGGAAGGAAAATGAGTAATCATGCAAGCGGTTTTCTGAAACCTAAACTAGATAAATTCTCTATTTTTCAAAACATATCTAGATGAAAAGAAAACAAATCTAAGACCATAACAACATTGACGTTAGTAAATCTTAATTTTCAAATTCTGTAATATATTCATACCCACGGTGGCTATCATCCATCTTTTAATTAGAAATTAGTCTAGTTTAAATAATTTTTGGGTAATATATTTTAAGATACTAAAATATAATGTTAGTGAGTGGTAACGTGATTGAAACTTTCTAAACTGAAAAAGTTATTTAAATATTTAGTTCTTTTTTTTAAACAAATACGAAAATAAGCCTTTCAAACTGTATGATTTTAAAGAGTTAATTTCTTTATTTTTTAATCAAATCTTATCAATACGTATATTTTCAAGTTCAACGTATTCGGACACTCTTTGAACGCACGCAAAAAAAAAAAAAAAAAAAAAAAGGGGGGGGGGGGATAAAAGAAATATTCATAATTTACACCTTTATTATAAAATTGAAATCCCCAAAAATCACTTAACAGTTTTGACCTCTTCAGGAAAATACAATTCATTGTAAATAATGAAAAAAAAAAATCTATTTCAGATAAAGATTCATTTTCCTTTTACATCTACTAGCTTGGAATAAAGCGTTTCTGCTTTAGGAATCCAAATTTCTATTCGCTATGAGATTCACTACACTGCAGCACATAGGGCCATGAAGAGTCAATCCTCCAGTTATTATTTTTGATATTCCATATTTATTCACATACCTGAGCCACGCAGTTCACATAGTTTGATATACATCACTATGAAGGCAACTACGGATTTATGATCAGGGAGGAGTTTCCATTAAAATGGAATATGCATTTGGCCTTTATATGCTTTAGATTCAAAACTGGTTTGGTTTGGGAACAGAAGTGGAGGGAGCGTTATTATTATTATTTTTTTTTTAAAGAAAATAAGTCTACTAGTTTATTTCCTTTTTCTTGACATTTGTATCAACCTTTTTGTTTTGAAGAAAATAAGTCTACTAGTTTTTTTTTTCTTTTTTCTTGACATTTGTATCAACCTTTTTTTGAAGAAAATAAGTCTAATAGTTTTTTTTTTTTTTTTTTGACATTTGTATCAACCTTATAACAGAGTTTTAAAGATTTGAATATCTTAAGTATCACTTAATTAGCATTGTAATAAGTGCAATAATAAATAAATTTAATATATTCTCATTTCATTTGACTATCATGGAATTTACAATTATATAAACATATATAGTTGACTATATAAATATCTTTACGATAATACCTTGAATATTCCTCTCATGTATTATCACGCATTCTTTGTTGTTTAAATTCTTTCTGGTGGTGTTTTAACCATCTGCAGTATTTTATTAAGTGACAAAATAATACCCTAACCATTATTATTATGGTACTAAGTATTACTAAGATGGTATACATGAAAACTACAGCAAAAGAATAAGTGATGCAAAATTGTTTTAGGAAAAACGTGACGACCTAACACCACTTTTTTCATAAAATCGGCACATTTCCTGCATTTATTTAAGATAGGAATCTGTTTTATTTCCACAACTTTATTAGCGTACAGGAAAGCGTTTTTCATTGTTCAAATGTTCATAACCCCCAAACTTTTTTATTTGCCAGGCGCTTGTTCAAGTTAAATGTACAACATTAACGGTTTTTCCGTATCACTTTTCTTAACTGTCAATAGGTTGTGTTGTTACCATACCTTCCCTTATGAATCTTACACGAAACATTCACATATCTCCCTTTACGCAATGGAACACTCCTTAATCCTGTCAAGATATTCCTTAAGTGCCTTTTAATCTAGCGCACAAGCTTTATTTACAGTAGTCAGGTCACCAGGTAAAGTCTTTACCACCATATAACAGCAGCTTGCTTACATTTCCAATAAGTCTTATTTCCTTCTCCTATCAACCTTTCAATTACCTTATATCATGTGCTAAACCGTCCGTTTCAAACTCATTCTTTAATTCAAATATCCCGTTATTTTCATACATTTAAAAGAACTTTCATGTTTTCTATGCCTTTGGCAACCACCGAAAGTACTCACCATCGAAAACTGATTGTTTCCCCTATCAACCTTTCTGTTAACTTATGTGCTAAACCGTCCGTTTCATGCTCATTCTTTAATTCAAATATCCCGTTATTTTCATACATTTAAAAGAACTTTCATGTTTTCTATGCCTTTGGCAACCACCGAAAGTACTCACCATCGAAAACTGATTGTTTCCCCTATCAACCTTTCTGTTAACTTATGTGCTAAACCGTCCGTTTCATGCTCATTCTTTAATTCAAATATCCCGTTATTTTCATACATTTAAAAGAACTTTCATGTTTTCTATGCCTTTGGCAACCACCGAAAGTACTCACCATCGAAAACTGATTGTTTCCCCTATCAACCTTTCTGTAACTTATGTGCTAAACCGTCCGTTTCATGCTCATTCTTTAATTCAAATATCCCGTTATTTTCATACATTTAAAAGAACTTTCATGTTTTCTATGCCTTTGGCAACCACCGAAAGTACTCACCATCGAAAACTGATTGTTTCCCCTATCAACCTTTCTGTTAACTTATGTGCTAAACCGTCCGTTTCATGCTCATTCTTTAATTCAAATATCCCGTTATTTTCATACATTTTAAAATAGCTTTCCATTTTTTTTCTATGCCTTTAGCAACCACTGAAAGTACTCTCACCATAAAATGCGGATTGTGCTCTTTTTAAACAAACAAACTATATAAGTTAGCATATTAAGATTCCTTCATTAACTTAATTGTCTTTAACAGTTACTTTCCTTCAGTACAGTTTAAAGTAACTTTATTAAATGATTAACAGGGGGATTTGCCGTCAGATTTTATCATTTTCTTTCTATATCTTTGTTTTACCTTTATTCATTGTCTATATTTCTTCTCTAATATGCAACAGCAACTAAGATTATCTTGCTATTCCTAGTGACTTCCTTTATGCTTTCATTTCACGAATTTATATCTTCATCGGCTCTACCTTGGGTATTATGATTAATAATTCTAAGATTTTCATATCCATCTTAATCTTATTGTATTTTAACATTCTCTTAATACCATATTCAATCTTTCTTGTTTGATATTTCCATTTTTAAGAGTAAAATGCTTTCCTATTTCAGCCCTCGCTCTCTACCTAAAATTACCTTTGACATTTAATTTAACCTATGTTATATAACGATCAAACACACTGAGTTCGATGTTCTAAAACCCACCTTTGTAATAATAAACCTTCCCTATTCGGAAATATTACCTAACTGAGTAAAGATTTCATCATCATATTTTTCCTCAAAATTCAACCAAACTCATCTTTTTGGAGATCAGAACTTTTCATCGACCAAGCCCCACTCAGAGTCCACTTTCAAAAGCTGCTCTCTCTTTTCATTCACGCCACGTTCTTTATACCTTCCTATTACCCCATATAGGTACGGAAAATAAGCGACTGAATTCTGTAGAGCATATTTAGTCAGGTATTTTAACTGAATGGCTAAATAAAAAAAAAATTATTTCTTTGATTTTACTATTTCATTTAATATCGACTTTCTAAAAGCTGCAATTACTATTTCTTTAGGAATATGATTTTTTTCCGGAAAGTTTAACTGAATGGCTAAATGAAAATGTTTTTATTTCTATTTTTGTGATTTTACTATTTCATTTAATATCGACTTGTTTTTAAAAGCTGCGATTACTTTCTTAAAGTTATGATTTTTTCCGGAAAACATCGCTTGTCTATTCTCGTTATTATACATATTTCTAGTTCAACTAATAATAAATTGAATAATACCATTTTTATTTTGCGATGACCCCAACGCTTATTTAAAAAAAAAAAAAAAAAATAAAAAAAAAAAAAAAAAAAAAAAAAACCACACACACACATTACATATATTTATGAAACATTTACACGTGTAATTATGTTTGTTCATGAACTAAATCGCTTCTTTTTACACAACGTTATAGGATTTGTACACAAACTTTTAGTAGTGTACCTATGGAGGAGGGGGGGGGGGGGTAACGTTTTGCCTATGTAATCAAGCGAGATTGATATTTTCCTAACGGGAGCGTAACCGATAAACTTTACAGGTCTTACAAAGGTCCCGCATAAATTCTTAATTAAAACAACCCTTTCCCTAACTCATTTGCTTCCCCTTCCCTAATTATATCATCCACATTCCAACACTTAGCCCATATTTCAACTTCATTCCACCCATTTATATTGCCCTATAGTCTCTCCCTACCCTCCGCCCCTCTCTCTCTCTCTCTCTCACACTTCATATATTCGTTATCCTTTTTATATATCCACTGCAATCAGGAGAGAGAGAGAGAGAGAGAGAGGAGAGAGAGAGGAAGAGAGAGAGAGAGAGAGAGCGAGAGAGAGAGCGAGCGAGAGAGAGCGAGAGAGAGAGAGAGAGAGCGAGAGAGCGAGAGCGAGAGAGAGAGAGCGAGAGAGAGAGCGAGAGAGAGAGAGAGAGAGAGAGAGAGCGAGAGAGAGAGAGAGAGAGAGAGAGAGAGAGAGAGAGAGAGAGAGAGAGAGAGAGAGAGAGAGAGAGGTATTCAATGAAATGATTGGTACCCCTTTATTGGAAGTAGATTAGAAAAATTGTGGTAATGAAATATGGTATATATTTATGATAGAAACAACATTATCCTAATTTATCGTATTTCATCACACTCGAGTACACTTCTATATAAAGCCTAAAACCCGAAATCTGCTAATATCTATAACATTAGTATGAAGATGAGAAAATTCTCTAGTCATCTGTAGACATATATGTTAGTTTGGATACACTCTTCTAATACCTTGAAAGATCAGTCATTTTGATCACAACATAGACTATTATTATTGTTATTATCATTATCACTAGCTAAGCTACAACCCCAGTTGGAATATCAGGATGCTATCAACTCAAGGGCTCAAACAGGGAAAAATAGCTCAGTAAAGAAATTAAGGTAATAAATCAAGTACAAGTAATGAAAATTCAAAATATCTCAAGTACAGTAACAGCATTTAAATAATGTTTTCATATATTAAATATAAAAAAATATAAAAAAAATAAGAAGAGGAAGAGAAATAAGACGGAATGGTGAGTCCGAATGTACCCTCAAGCATGAGAACTCTACCCCAAGACAGTGGAAGACCATGGTACAGAGGCTATGACATTAATCTTGACTAGAAAACAATGGTTTGGTTTTGGAGTGTCCTTCTCCTAGAAGAGTTGCTTACCATAGCTGAAGTCTCTCTTCTACCCTTACCAAGAGGGAAGTAATCATTGAACAACTGCATTGCAGTAGTTAACCCCTTGAGCGAAGAATTGTTTTGGTAATTTCAGTGTTATCAGGTGTATGAGGACAGAGGAGAATCCATGAAGAATAGGCTAGACTATTCGGTGTATGTGAAGGCAATGGAAAAAAAGACCCGTAACCAGAGAGAGGGATCCAATGTAGTACTGTCTCGGCAATCAAAGGGCCCAATAACTCTAGCGGAAATATCTCAAAAAGATATGTAACATATCTAACATTCAAATATTTCTTGCATTTTTTATATAAAAAAACAAAGATTAAACTATTAAAAGAAAATATCTTATTTAGCATAATGCATTACAATAGCTCATGTTAAAAATTTTAATCTCAGCACAATGAGTATATGATACACAGTTGGCGGTTTTTTTTTCCCTGTGATATAGTAAAGTTCGTCAATAAAATATGCGACTAAATTATTAAACTAGTGAGAAAAGCTTGGTTTTTATTTTATTAAATGTTGATATTCAGTTTCCTGATTATATAATGATTTACTTCATTTCAACGTTTTGTCTACATATTCGAATGGCTCCCACAAATGCTGTTCACAAGATGATTTAAAACTAGCCAATAGTTCAACTACCTTCCTATACTCATGTTTCTTGAACAATAATTTTAGAGTTTTTACTTGATTATCAAGTATACAATTAGGCTAGGTATATACTTTCCAAACACAGAACTTAAACCAAATTCACCTATAACTTGGCTTAACATTGAGTCCTGGGGTCTTTGATAAGATTTTGTCTAAATGTATCCTAATCTATTTGAACAAAACTTTTTAAAATCCTAACTGTTCAATAATGTAAACTTTCTTTTGGTTGATGGAAACCATATTCCAGACACGTCGATGTAAATGGGGTATTTGACCAAAGGAATAAGAAATATTAACTATACTTTTGATAGGCTGATTCCTTTCCCATCTAGACGATTTTAATTTTGCAAATAAATAATTGTCAAATAATCCAATTGTTTTCGTATGTGCGCGTTCCTAGCTGTATATGGATTTTAGATAATCATTTGCCTAAATGATATAGGGCTTATAAAACCACAAATAGTTAACTATTTTCGAAACTCCTATAATTTAAAGTGCTATGAACACTATTTTTTCCTTTAAATTCTTTAAGTTTTAAGTTTACGAAAAAAGCTCTGTCGACTTACGTGTGAATTCACAAGATATTTCTGACAATTTAGTAAATTATATTCGTACCTTCCATCTAACCACAAATAGATAACTATTTTCGAAATTCCTATGATTTGAAGTACTATGAACACCATTTTTTCCTTTAGATTCTTTAAGTTTTAAGTTTACGAAAAAAGCTGTGTCGACTTACATGTGAATTCACAAGATATTTCTGACAATTTAGTAAATTATATTCGTACCTTCCATCTAACCACAAATAGTTCACTATTTTCGAAATTCCTATGATTTGAAGTACTATGAACACTATTTTTTCCTTTAAATTCTTCAAGTTTAAAGTTTACGAATAAAGCCCTGTCGACTTACATGTGAATTCACAAGATATTTCTGACAATTTAGTAAATTATATTCCAACCTTCTATCTATTTTCTTCTTCTTTTCCCGATGCCTTTGGGCCACAGAAGTGAAAGTAAACAATCTGACTTTAGCACTTCTCACCATCTTACTTCCAAGAAAGGATGCCTACTGTGGCAGGTCATAAAAGTAAAGTTACAGTACTTTAAAAGGTCATAACCCCTCCCAGATTGTTGCAAATTACCGGGATTTGTAGAGCATGAAGTCCTTTTTTCAGGAATAGAAAATCACAGAGATAGTTTTTCTTAAGAGAAACATCACGACAAAAGAGAAAAGATAAGAATTTAAAGATTTTTTTTTTCAGGAATAGAAAATCACAGTTTTTCTTAAGAGTGTTATCACGATAAAAGAGAAAAAGAAGAACAACTTAAGGATTTTTTTTTCCTCAGTAGTAGAAAATCACAGCGATAGTTTTTCTGAAAAGAAACACTATGATAAAAGAGAAAAAGAGAAGAATTTCAAGATTTTTTTCCTCAGGAATAGAAAATCAGAGGTTATCTTAAGAGAAACATCACGATAAAAGAGAAAAGATGAATTTCGAGATTTTTTTTCTCAGGAATAGAAAATTACGATAAAAGAGAAAAAAGAAGAATTTCAAGAAATTTTTTCTCAGGAATAGAAAATCAGATAATTTTTCTTAAGAGAAACATCACGATAAAAGAGAAAAGAGGAGAATTAAGATTTTTTTCTCAGAAATAGAAAATCACAGATTAAGTTTTTCTTAAGAGAAACATCACGATAAGAGAGAAAAGAGAAGAATTAAGATTTTTTTCTCAGGAATAGGAAATCACCGAAATAGTTTTTCTTAAGAGAAACACCACGATAAAAGAGAAAAGAGAAGAATTTGAAGAATTTGAAGAGCCTTGACTTCCCATAGCCATCCAAGTGGACCTCCGCCCGCTGCTACGGGAAGAGATGACGTGATAGAAGAGGCAAAGCAGTCACACGGAACTGACGCTTTGGCTGATCTCCAGGACCTGTTGTGTATCAGAACCTTCAGATGGTGGAAAAGAGGATATTTGATGATAGAACGACGTGATTTCATTGCAGAGAGGTGTTGGTTCATTTTCCAAGTCAGCGTGTATTTGTATACTACAATTATTGTATTCTCTCACTAAGTTTCTCTTTTAAATTTTCCGTTTTTTTGTTTTTGTTTTTTTTTTTTATTTTCTATAATGTTGTTCTTTCATTCCCCTTTATTTATCATAAAATTCTTTTAACTTCATTCCCATATATTTACCATACAATTGTTTTAACTCCATTCACATATATTAGCTTTAAAATTCTTTTAACGTCATTCCCATATATCTACAATACAATTCTCAACTTCATTCCCATATATTTAC
The DNA here is from genome assembly GCF_036898095.1 of Palaemon carinicauda. Classification (NCBI taxonomy): domain Eukaryota; kingdom Metazoa; phylum Arthropoda; class Malacostraca; order Decapoda; family Palaemonidae; genus Palaemon; species Palaemon carinicauda. The sequence continues at coordinate 71,446,148 of NC_090750.1, forward strand.
TATAAATCGCTCTTCTCTTAACTTTATTCCCATATATTTACTATAAAACTCTTAACTTTATCCCCATATATTTACTATAAAACTCTTAACTTTATTCCCATATATTTACTATAAAACTCTTAACTTTATTCCCATATATTTACTATAAAACTCTTAACTTTATCCCCATATATTTACTATAAAACTCTTAACTTTATCCCCATAAATTTACTATAAAACTAACTTCATTCCCATATATTTACTATTAAACTCTTAACTATTCCCTTCTTTTCGTATTTTTCATATATATATATATATATATATATATACTATATATATATATATATATATATATATTATATATATATATATATATATATATATATATATATTCTCAAGAGTAGAGATCAAGGAGAAAATACCATCTTGTTAGGCATAGTTTGCCACTGAAAAGCTTCTCTTATGCTATCATGAAGATATCACACTTTGCTCCTATAAGGTAATTCCACATGTGAGTCACGTTTATTTAGCGGTCTCTTAATTAAATAATCCCTCTATTAAATTATTAGTTAGCTGAAAATTATTACTCCTTCAGTTTACTCATACCTATATAGTACTATAATTCTTATATGACATCGAAGGTTATTGACGCCGATATCGTTTGTTATAAATATAGAATAAAAATATTCAATTTAAAACCATAGAAGATAAAATTATTGGAAAAATGTTTTCATTGAATTGCTTAACATATAGTCATTTATTTGTAAATAAATGAAAAAAAAAATATAAGTTGTAGCATTTAAGTGAACAGATGCATGTGATTTGGTTAAAACAATTAATCGAAATAACTATTTCCTGTCCGACTAAAACGTATGTAAACAGTTCCATCCTAAACAAGGATATTTCCGTGTGATTTTTGACGAAAACCTATGTAAACAATTCCATCCTCAACCCGGCTATTTTCATGTGATTTTATACATCACACATAATCAGCATAAAAGGAAGCAGAAGACGACGACTAACGCTGACATAATATTAAAAAAAAAACCATATCTGCCATAGACCCTTAGGAAAAATACCAATCTAATATCTTTATTTGAAAAGATGGTCCAGCGTCTCTGTGAAATTGGTAAATGATTCAAAAATCGGAAAGTCAAATGTTTTTTTCCTGAAGAAATTTATAGGGGAAACGAAAGGATCCCCATAATTCAAATTTCAAATGAAGCAGAAATGGAAAGGAAAAAGCCTGGTGGTATTCCCACGTCTATTTCAATAAAACAGGGAAGTCTCCTCTTTACTTAAATTTAAAGGACAAGGATTTTATTGTTTTACTGAATGAATTAAAGAAAAATTCTGTTCAATTTCTATGTGAGAATGAATTTCTTGCTAGCTGAATTTCACTATTGTTTTACGCAAGTAGGAGTTAAGGTTTTACAAGGAAATTTATTGCTTATATACTCAACTCCTTAATCGGGAAAAATTAAAAAAGGATGTATGAATATTATTGCCATCAGCTACATTTTGAACTTTATTTGAATCCTAACGTACCATACCTTTAGTTATGGTTAGCAGAACTGTAGAAATAATGATTGAGTTAAAGATATAATTTATTCCTTTTCAACCGGAATCAGAAAAAGAGAGAGAGAGAGAGAGAGAGAGAGAGAGAGAGAGAGAGAGAGAGAGAGAGAGAGAGAGAGAGAGAGAGAGAGAGAGAAGGAAAAGAGATTTATTTACAAAATCAATTTTCTAATCAGCCGCCCTCAAATGAAACCCAAATTCGGTACAATTTTTGATCTGCAACTTAGAAGACAAGCTATGAATTACAAGACGAGGACATAAAGAGCTCCCATGATAACAAATCAGAAGCGTCAATTAAATGATTGCTTAGGTAATTTATTTTTTTATAGGAGATTGTTGATATAATTTAAATCAGATTAACTGCTCCACAGATCTATCAAAGAGAAGAAAATCATTCTGAAATGATTACAGAATTACATCAAAATGGAAATTCCATTAACTATTTTGTAATAAGAGTGAGATATGTAACAAAAGAACTTCCTTTCACCCACGGAATTAATTGATCTGTTACGGACAACTAATTGTAAAAGGAATGAGTATGTATAGTTTCCCTTAATAATGACCAGCGCTCTCTCTCTCTCTCTCTCTCTCTCTCTCTCTCTCTCTCTCTCTCTCTCTCTCTCTCTCTCTCGATGCAACCAAATAAGGAAATTTCAAATATATATATCATCGAATAGAAAACTTATGCTGCCACAAGGATGATACATACATTTATACATATATACAAGCATATATATATATATATATATATATATATATTATATATATAATATATATATATATATATATATATATATATATATATATATATATATATATATATATTTATTATATATATATATATATATATATATATATATATATATATATATATATATATACACACACATTATATATATATATATATATATATATATATATATATATATATATATATATATATATATATATATATATATTATATATATACACATATATAGTGTGTGTGTGTTTTATTATATATTGATCTTACTTCCAGGTCCGGTATGCGTTATCCATATAAATATCCCATAACCTAAACCAAAAATAATCCACCTAAAGCGATTTTTACTATTTTTTAAACACTCCTCAAGAATAAAAAATAATAAGAAGAAATTATGACACCAAGGACAAATTTCCTTAACCCTCCCTTCCCTCGAGTTGGCCGTTTCATTGTCCTGTCATATTAACCTCATGGGTAAGAGTTCCCTAACTCTGGCACCAGATTCCTTATTCGGGTTGAAAGGTTGATGCGCCTCCCGAACTTTGCGCTTTATACTGGAATGTTGCCCGCTTAAGCTGTCAACCTTTATAAGGAAGTCGTCGGGAGATGGCCAAGAACGGCTATAGGGGGCTGAAGACAGCCATGAAAAAAGGGGAGGGGACAAGGAAATGCTTGAATATGTACTCAAAATATTGAATATGTACTCAAATTTTTTTTTCTTTTTTTGATAAGGGACAAAAAATCGCTTGAGTGTTTACTCAATACTTTTTTATGGATAGTCAGAAAACATAAGTGATTTGCCATTATATAATCTTTTTAGGTTTCTGTATTCAATTATCTTTAAAGGACTTACCGACTTGAGAGAGAGAGAGAGAGAGAGAGAGAGAGAGAGAGAGAGAGAGAGAGAGAGAGAGAGAGGAGGGCTAATGATCCTATTGATTCATGTTCCTTATATGCTATATTTTCTCATAATTACGTGTATCTAAACGATGTCCCTTTTTTAGCTAATAAAAACAACGTCCTAACAGAGAAATTTCCTCTGATATTATATTGATAAGATAAAGAATAAGAGATTTTGAAATTAGGTCAGTACATTTCTAAATCAACAACTGACAATGCTATATTATTATATGATAAAAAAAATATTGCATATTATTAAATTACAATTTGTCTTTCGATTACTTAAGTTTTATCTATTTCTTTTTATGGTTTTGAAACTGCTCTTTGAAGCTTCAAAAAAGACATTTAAATTTTGAAAGATTCCGAACCTGAGCAGATGATATTTTGCAATGTCTCATAAAATAGATATGAAATCAAGCAATCACTTTGGCTCTAAGTCTCAACTCTTAAGAACTGGCGCTGGCTTAACTATTTTGCATAGCATATTGCCATTCGTTCCAATGACCAGAGGACATTGACAAAGACCGAGAGTCCTTCATTATTTGGAACATTTTAAAACAGTTTTGTTAGTAATATTAATGAAATCAATGACTTGAAGGGTTTGTAACATTACTTCAAGGTGCCATTGTTAATCACCACAGTGTTTTATACTATTTTCTTTATTGCCTTTGTTAGTACAATATCAATATATCAGTTGATTCCTCTGTATTACTTCTTAATCCTCATTACTTTATATTTGCCTTTTTTCTAAAGTTGAGCATTCCGTTCTGAAGAACGTATGACCTACTAAAGAACGTGATATATGCTACTTTTTTTTCGCACCATGATTGTTTGTAAAGGGATTATCAGAATAATATTTTTATGCTAGGCAGGAGAGAAGACTCAATTAAGGAAAAAGTTCTGCATACGGAAGTAAAAAAGATATAAGTAACGGAGGCTACTTTACTTAGGTAATTGAAGCTTCATGGAATATATTATATAACAAAAATCAATCAATACAGAAAAAAAAAAAAAAAAAAAAAAAAAAAAAAAAAAAAAAAAAAAACACATTCATTCCAGCTCCATCTGGAGTTGCAATCTCAGCATAATATTTTTTTTGGGGAGGGGGGCAAAATCCAATTTCTCTTCTGATTTTTTTTTCACATTTCTATTTTCCACTTATTCGGCTCCTTGATCTGCCCTTCACTCTTTAATTACTTTTCCAGATTTAATCTTGTATTGGAAGTTTGTGCAAGGTAAGACTTCGCTAAACTTTACGGGATGAGGTTGATGAAGCTGATGGAGGAAACCAGACAGGAGAGAGAGAGAGAGAGAGAGAGAGAGAGAGAGAGAGAGAGAGAGAGAGAGAGAGAGAGAGAGAGAGAGAGAGAGAGAGGAACACCTAAAAGATATAAGGTAATGTAGAAGGAACGCAGATTTAATTTCTGTTGGTTCTGATTTGTGTGAATCTGATTTCCATTATTCAAACTTTATTCACTGAAATATGTGTACTGATAAACATTTTTTTTTATCAATTGATTGGTGAATCATAGAGACAAATCTACCTTTATATTTTCCTTGTATTGCCAACTTACTTCAGTGAAAAAGAAATTACAACAACAACAACAATAATGATGATAATGATAACAGCTATTATTTCTATCATTCCTATTACCCTTATTATTATTATCCATATACTAATGAATATTATCATTAGTAAATAATTTTAGTAATCTATATACTCTTCTTACTTTTGAGGAAAATATATAGGAAGTAGTGCTTTTATTGTTTGTAACTCATGCAAATATGGTTATAACAAACAGTCCCCCATAGTTTGATTAATAAAAATATTTAGTTAAACTATGTATATAGTTTTTTATTTTGTCATAACTTTCTGCAAGCCAAACAGTTATTTAAACAAATGTGTATCCTAAACTCGAAGCAATTTCATTGACAAGAACTAATTTAATCCCACATTAATTCGATTAACATCAGGAAACTTTTCCGAGCTAAAAGGGCACCGCTGCGAGTCGGTGCAAATCTGCCTCACTAAAAAGAATTGACTATAGTTGGAAAAGCAGCACGCTATAAACCCAGGGGCTCAAACGGGGAAAATAGACCAGTGAGGAAAGGAAATAAGGAAAACCTACATGAGAAGTTTAAGAACGATATTAAAATAAATCTTTCATATATAAACTATAAAAACTTGAAACTAACAAGGGGAGTAATCACTGACTGATAAGCGATGTAGCAACCAGAGAAATTTCCACGAGACACCAATTAAAACTTCAGTCTATTTAAGATACATTTTTTCCATGAGAGAATAGGTTTCAGCTATATTACATCACTGAATGTTTTGCAATTCATAATGCATAATTTTTTATGATCATATTCGAATAGGAATATAAAAAATATCAGGTTGAAATTAAAATACCTTTCAGCACTAAAGAGTGGTGTGATATACTATTTTATATTCTAATACTATTCTCATATAAAACGAAAAAATTAAATTAATAGGATTTTAGCTGAAGTCCAATAGCTAAGTATTCAGACTTCCAGAAGCGTGGAGGAATTAATCATACGCTTGTTAGTCATAATCTAAGAAACATCTTAGACCGACCGCTCTAGGCATGTATACCTACATTAAGTTCGAAGCAAGTTGCCTCTGTTTTCTTAGAATATTTTATTCTTATCGGGTAATCATAATTATAATGAATTAATGATAAGCATAGCTATAAAGTGAAGTCTTTTTATGTGTATATATAAAAAATATTGATTATAATAAAAGCTAAAGAAATAATATTTCTTTTATAAAATACAATCTATGTCTATCTCTTAGTATTCTTTTTACTAAAATTTTACTAAAATATTAATCACATTTCTTATTTTACCGTGGCAAATATTCATCGAAATTACAAATACAAAATAGCAACTATTTAATAATAACTGTAATTCAAGAATTTATTAATAAAATAAAAACAAATATAGAAGCCGAAAAAAACCTAGCCCGAAAAAAAAAATTAAAAACTTTTTACTAAAATTTTACTAAAATATTAATCACATTTCTTATTTTACTGTAGCAAATATTCATCGAAATTACAAATACAACATAGCAACTATTTAATAATAACTGTAATTCAAGAATTTATTAATAAAATAAAAACAAATATAGAAGCCGAAAAAACCTAGCCCGAAAAAAAAAATAAAACACACACACCCGTAGATAACTGACTACGTATCACTACACAATATTCATTACCTAACACTTCAACAAGGCTGAAGCAGTCTCGCTGAAACCGAAATGCCAAATCCTTATTAGCATGGATAATCTCGAGGCATTAGTATGTGGACATGGCAGTGCAGAGATTACAGTTTACAGCTTGTCCCAATTTGTAGGTGTTATCGCAAATGATGTTGGGTAAACCTATACCTGTGAGGATGGATAATTTCATTGTATGTTAGTGTATATGATAAGTAAATGTGTGTGTTATTTGTCAGGGAAATGTGTGTGTTATTTATCAGGAAAATATGTGTGTGTTATTTATCAGGGAAATATGTGAGTGTTATTTGCAAGGTAAATCTCTGTGTTATTTCTAAGATAAATATGTGGGTTTGTGTTATTTATCAGGTAAATCTGTGTGTGTTATTTATCAGGCAAATCTGTGTGTGTTATTTATCAGGTAAATCTGTGTGTGTTATTTGCCAGGTAAATCTGTGTTATTTGCCAGGTAAATCTGTGTGTGTTATTTATCAGGTAAATCTGTGTGTGTTATTTGCCAGGTAAATCTGTGTTATTTGCCAGGTAAATCTGTGTGTGTTATTTGCCAGGTAAATATTGGTATTTGTGCTATTTGTCAAGTAAATCTGAGTGTTTGAGTTATTTATCAGGGAAATCTGTGTGTTTGTTATTTGTCAGGCAAATCAGCGTGTGTTTTATATGTCAATGATTCCATTTGACGTTAAGATAAAAAGAAGTTTTATCTATAATAGAGCATTTTATCATATATGATTCGATCATCACTGTTCATTCTCATATCTATTTTGCCATAATTGGACACTTTAATGTCCAAATTGCTCATGGAACTTCATCTACATATAAATTGGAGTATTTTTTTAATTCGAGATAATCAATAAACACAAAGCTGGTCGAAAATGAATGGTATACCGCGTTTTCTATGCTGTTAGTATTGTACGAATTGCTTTGAGTAATCTCCCCAAAGTAATAAAGTGTGTTTGTGTGTGTATATGTATATGTGTGTATATGTATATGTGTGTATATGTATATGTGTATATATATACACATATATATATATATACATATATATATATTATATAGACATGTATATTTATATATACAAATATATACAGTACATATATATATATATATATATATATATATATATATATATATATATATATATATATATATATATATATATATACACGTACATATATATATACATACATTATATACATATAAATATACATGCATATACATATATATACATATACATTATATATATACATATATAATATATATACATATATATATATATATATATATATATATATATATATATATATATACTGTATATATATTTCCGGTCCAACCTAGCTCTCCCTGTCCCTCGGGTATGGGGGATTGAGACTAGGCATACCCTTGGAGGGGGATGCGTGTGTGCGCATACATCTAAATATTTAAGACATTTTTGACGGGTCATATACACTTTTATATACTATACAGATCGATTCCAGAGATATATCTCTTTTATCAAGTATTCTATCAAGGAGAGAGCCAATATTCATATTAGTCTTGACTCTGGAATTTTACGTTTTGTGATAAGATGAACCAAGTATTTTCCATGTTAGAAGTTTTAAATATAAGTAAAATTAATGTTCCATTATAAGAATATTGAATTATCTTTGGTCGAAAATAAACAGTCAAGGCATGCTTAGTCTTGGTTTACCTTTAGATAGATTTAAATACCATACAAAGGCAGTCTCTAAGTTTATTTGAAAGATTTGATGATATACTGTATAAATCGGAAACATTAAATATACATACATATTCATAAACACACCAACACCTACATAAACTTACACACACACATGTCTATATATGCGTACACACAATATATATATATATATATATATATATATATATATATATATATATATATATATATATATATATATATATATATAAAACGGGAAGAAAATGCTTTGACAATTCATGAATTATCAACATAAATCTCTATTTTTTCATATAATTTCCTTCCTTTAAAACATCAACAAACCTTTCCAGAACACTAATTCCCCTAACTCCTTTTGCTAATTCTCCTTTAATCGGATACATCCTTCACTCACTCCAATTGATGCAAGTTAAAAAAATAGAAATTCTAGCCCGAGGAGGTAGGAATATCTATCAACAGCTCACTTGATTTCTTCGTCTCAGGGGTAACCTTTGACATAGCCACGGAAAAGGAAAATCTGCTTTTTACTAGTTTAACAAGGTCGATTGTCATCTGTTTTACAACGAAATATCGAGTCCATTTGTCTCATTTTACAATAAAAACATTACATTGGATGATAAAAACCGTTTTATCGTTGAAATAACCAAAGTTCTTAACGGACGTCAAAATCTTCTGAATAAAATATTGTGAGAAATACAACAGTCCTCGCAACCTTTTACCACACCTGTTTTATACTAATTATTCAAGTACCTGACAGTTAACGCTATTTCTTACTTCAGTTCATTTTTTTCTTCATGTCCTTGAGCTTAAAACATTGATTTTAACTGACTTTAAAACTGAAGGATTGGGACTTATTGTTACAAGAATGTCGAAGCTACGTGATAGGTCTCGAGTAAGCTTAAAGAATCTATTACTATTACTATTACTATCCAAGCTACAACCCTAGTTGGAAAAGCAAGATGCTATAAGCCCAAGGGCCCCAATAGGTAAAAATAGCCCAGTGAGGAAAGGAAATAAGGAAATAAATAAATGAAGAGAACAAATTAACAATAAATCATTCTAAAAAAGGCAACAACGTCAAAACAGATATGTCATATATAAACTATTAACAACATCAAAAACATCTAAGAACTATGGCTTGTAATTTCATACTCGGCTATTTCATAAGAAAAATAATGTAAACCCCATTAGATTTCATTGCATCCTTGTCTCAGTCAGAATTTCATGGGGCTTCAGTTATGACTCGATGGAGTGTGATGCAAATACCTTATGCGTATTTTCTTGTTTAGTCGAATAGACATCTGGAACACTTAAAAATTTACCGTAAAAAAAACAATAAAAATCCTAAAATAAGTGTTGCCAGGCATTTACCGTTTTAAAAAAGGATATATTGACGTAAAGGGGTGATATTACGGTCACCAACCCGTAAATGATAATAAAGTAGGGTAAAATTTATGGTTGCCTGTATTTTACTGACATACGGCTGAGAACAGTATATTTTTACGGAGAATTTCCGATTAAAACTACGGTTTTTTTTTTTTAGAGTAAATGTTAACGATCAATCTCACAGAAGATATCTGGAAGATTCCAAGAGGTCTTAGAATAGTGGTAGCAACAGCATTGGTGCCAGATATAAGA
>NC_090750.1:71460936-71470936 GCF_036898095.1 Palaemon carinicauda
ATTTTTCCTAATTTATTGGCGTAAAAGATGACCTATTATATTGCTCATTATTTAGCGTGATTATGATTTATACATGGCGATAAATAACGTAGCTACATCTGGCTTTAAAGAAATTTGAAAATAAAACCTATGTTATGATAGACGGTTGGTTTTCACAAATATACTGTTATATATTTTCAAGTAGTAAAGTGGATAAGACGTCATATATACATCCAAGAGTATATACCTTTCATAAATACATTATTTTCAACATTCATTCGAAACATCTTTCATAAATACATTATTTTCTACATTCATTCGAAACATCTTTCATAAATAAATTATTTTCTACATTCATTCGAAACATCTTTCATAAATACATTATTTTCTACATTCATTCGAAACATCTTTCATAAATACATTTTCTACATGAATTCCTTCGAATACTATAACAACAATGGTGCGAGTCATAATCCTAAAATAAAATATTTTCGCACAGACTGATTACGTATCCAAAGGAAATTTGCATGCGTGAAGCGAGCTGTGATACAGCAAGCAGCTCTCGCGATGTATTCCGTTGAATATGACCCCTGACCTATGAAACCTTCAACAAACAACCGTTAGCAGGAGGCGATGAATTGTAACATCATTTATCTTCTTTTCCATATCATAAATGTTGATGCGAGCGGTCAAAGTTTTCGTCAATAATAGATGTTGGAGTTTGGCCAAATGTTTGCCTTTCCCTACATTTCCCAACATTCGTCCTATCAATTGGTAATTTGTTTTATGTGAAACTGAAAATTAGAATTTCAAAAAAAAAAAAAAAAAAAAAAAAAAAAAAAAAAAAAAAAAAAAAAAAAAAAAAAAGGATAATAATGGATTCATTCATCAAAAGGGTTACGGTGGCCGATCAAACTCGTTAGTTCCTTTGATCACTGTAACCTCACCAGCCTTGTCAAGGATGGGGAGTTTTGGGGGAGCCTATAGGTTTATCTGCAGAGTCATCAGCAGCCATTGCCTGGCCCACCTTGGTCCTATCTTGGGAGGAGAGGGGGATTGAGCGCTGATCATATGTATATATGGCCAGTCTCTAGGGCATTGTCCTGCTCGATAGGATAATTTCACTGTCCCTTGCCTCTGCCATTCATGAGCGGCCTTTAAACCTAAAGCCTTTTATGATCTGTTTAAGTGAAAAATATAGTATAGAACGTTAATGGAGGTGTATAATTACTGTTACCATCAGGGAATATGGACGAATTCTATTATTTTTCAGTCATTACGCTGAGTATATGGATTTTTTTTTTTTTTTTTTTTTTAATAAAATTGTATCAGATTATGAGGACTCTGTTGTCCTGGCAAAGCATACCGTACACAGCTGCATAGAAAAATAATAAATGCGGATCAGGAAAAGAGAATTTTTCAACTGCAATATTTGAGGTAAAAGGCTGTCCAACTGTTACATATGTTAGAAGGAATGATTCATCACTTTTGGAAATTATTCTTTATAACAATACGACAAAACAGACTAAGTACAATGTCATATCAGTATGTTTTGTAAGAAAATCGTATTACGATGATGATATCAATAAAAAGGGTAGTTCTATAAATGGCTCCACAGACAGCCGTTATGGTGGCTTAATGTATAGGATACGTTATATTACCAGAAAAAAAATTATATCCAGTCTAAAAAGATATCCAAGAAAGATACCCTGATCTATTAACTAATGATGTGTTTCCTGGTAGTTTTAGTTCATAGTTCCGAAAGAGGCAGAATAACCAGCAAATGTTGGTCTAAGTAAAATCTAAAGGTTTTCATTCTAAAATTAGCAATATTATACATGAATTTTCCTTCTATTAATTTCATTTTTACTCGACTTATTTTTAATTATTCTTTTATACATGTTCATCATGAACTAAGGATAATTTCCAGTGCGGTTTACACCATATTCATAAAAAATCCTCGAAAAAAATATCCACACAACATTCTGTGCTATCTCAAAGACTCCCAGAAATTCAAAAGCATGAAACCGACTTTGTTTCTTACACGCTCTGTTTTTAAAAGGGCAGTCACTCTTCACCCGGGTGAAAATACGTGAGATGAATCTGAAGCTACAATATTGCATTTCGTAACGTTCAAGGTACGTGAGTTTCCAGGAACTGCTTTTCCGAGGGCTACAGAGGTTGATGTCAACAACTCTCAGCCCTGTATGTGCGGCGAAAGGATTTCGGAGTAATTATTCATGGGAGGGATATTTAAATGATGAGCTATATGTTGCTGCCTTGGGTTCAAATATTTCGGGGATAATGATTTTGTTTGTAAACATATTATGATGATTAATATTTACATCATACAATATATATAAAAATATATATTTTCTTTGTGACAATATGTACATATATACAGTATGTATTTGCACACACACACACACACACACACACACACACACACACACACACACACATATATATATATATATATATATATATATATATATATATATATATATATATATATATATATATATATATATATATAGTGTGTGTACGTGTGTAAAATTAATCCCGAAGAATACTCTCACGACTGGCTCCATTTATGTAGTGTATTGACGTATGTTCCTGAAATATAACACAGGGGCCTATCTTGTATTTACTAAGGCCTCTCCTTCAAAATAACTGAGGTAGTTCGATTGATAGTTTAGTTTTCTCCTCCTTTCTTCAATTTATAAATTGTCTTTTTAAAGTACAACGCATTTTACATTTACAAATTACCTTTTCGCTTATGTATAAACAAATTATTCTTTATTTAAGTTCGAGCATAATGAAAAAAAATAAGAGTTATGACTTCAAATAGCTGGGGTTACATTAACACAACTGATTATATTAAATACAATAGATATAAGACATAGGGTTACCTAAATATATGAACATATAATCCATGAAATAATATATGTTTCCTTGCTATTTACAGTATCCTCCCACACCATTTTATGTACATTTAACCTTCTTTAAAAAAAAAAAAATTCTTAGAATTTTCTTTTACCAATCATTATATTCGAAATATAATTACTTCTCTCAGAGTACATAATTATACAACTGCTTGCATTTCGGTAAATTTCAGTCTAGCGTGATTACTTTCTAACGAATTAAATACTGAAATGGATTAAACCGCATTATCCTTACAAGCATGTATTTTGTCATTATATACTTATTAAATGGCTACTGTATCTTATTAAGCGTGTTAGAAGACAAAAGAAGATTTCTAGAATCTCCTGTCTACTTCAAAAACTAATTAAACTTCTTTTATGGGTGATTTAATCATATGAAGAAAAGTTAGATTGAGATTTGATGGCATCAATTATGAACTTTTTAAAGTACTTAAAAAAATTAGAATTTCACTTAAGTGATCAATGAATATGTTAAAATATGTCAGAAAAATAAAGATGGCAGGAAAAACTTATAATTCAACCAAGATTTTGGATTTGGATTAAAAGGTATATATTATTTGGTATCAAATCTACTTTTATGAGAGTTATGAATCTTATCTTATCAAAACACTGTAAGGGTATGGCAAAATATATAATTTGGAAACTCAAATAGATATATTTTACACTTATAGGGGGATGGAAGTAAATATGCTCCTTTTACATCGAAACAATTTTATATTCAAATTTATTATTTCAAAAGTTCAGAAAATCATTTTCCATTATGAAGAAAATATATAACTAAGAATTATTTTTTTAATTATAGATTAAAAAGCAATATTATAAAACATGAGGTAGAGATTAAATTTTTTAATATCATGGATGAGGCCCTGAATTACAATGTAATGTTTACATTTTAATGATCTTATTGACATATGTTGTAAATGCAGTCACCAAAATGTCTTTATATACCTACTACTATTCTCTTCACAATACCATCAACATAGACTGAAGACGGTAGCTAAGTCACATTTCTATTATTCTACTAACCAAACAGTTTAATTTATGCTGTCATATTGTTTCTATCGTAGATCCTATAATCTTTAGTTTTAACATAGCTGTGGTAGTGATTCCTTCTCATTTAGAGTTTTTTTTTTATTAATAATTATTTACTTTAATAAAAAAACTTGTGAATATTATATATTAACACTTTGTGCTAAAAATCAGGTGAGCTATCTTGTTAAAAATAGATGCTTTCTATTAAAAAAAAAAATCATTTTACCATAACTCAAGATGCTCCAGGTCACACTAGTTTAAAGCACACTAGTGAGATTTTCAGAGCTATGATGACGACGACTACTACTACTACTACTACTACTACTACTACTACTAATAATAATAATAATAATAATAATAATAATAATAGTCAAGTAGTTAAATTTGGAAGATCATATCCGTAGAGTTATTTGATCAAATTTAGAAAATTATCAAATATTAATATCAGCATAGATGTAATGTATATTGTAATTACATAGTAATGCTAATATATCAAATACCTGTATTGAAATTCTAAGGTAATAATAATAATAATAATAATAACAATAATAATGGTTTTCTTTAACATAATTATGATCAGAATTGTTATTGGTTTCACCATTGTTACTCAAACAAGGAAAACTTTAATGTTGCAAATCTCCAAAGGTCGTTGAATAAAAGTTTTTGCAACAAAAAACATAAGCAGGTTTACAACAAACTAGTAACAAATGAAATGAAAATCGGAATGAAATAAGTATATGCAATAAAATGAATGTAAATTCTTAGATATGGCATAGGGATATTGCTAGTATATTTTCAACATCTCTTGACTTAAGAAAATAGTCCTCAATACTGCACCCTAAAAGGCCTCCAAATCCCTTTTATGACTACCATTAATACTATTGGCATTTGGAGCTTTCAAATATGGTCTTAAACTTTGGGTATTAACCCCAATATTATTCATATGATGAATATACTAATTAAACTTTAATCAAAACTTTAGGCATCAATAAACATTTTTGAGAAGAGCTTCAGATTATATTTTAACTTTGGGTTATTGGCCTCATTAAATCTACCGGGAAGATAATCATTCTCTCTTGACATATTAACATACACATTGATATTACCTTGAGTACGGAAATCTATCAATCCAATCTGTGCGCGTTGAAAAGGCTATGGCTTACATCATAGAGTAAAGGATATATTTGAGAAGTTTTAACATTATATCAAGTAACTAAAGTTGCAAAGATTACATTGTTATTAAAAAGGGGCAATACGGAATTGTTAGCAGAAAAATATAGCAGAGTATATTTATGAAAACTGTTGAATGATTCACAGGAACCCCCCCCCCCCCAAAAAAAAAAAAATAATGATAATTTGTCAAAATAGGTTTAGGTGGTGAATGAAAAGAGTGGAATGACCATGACATCGAAGAGGATACAAAAGGTGCTAGTTCTATAATCAATGTGGTGTTTAACGGTCTAAAAATATATACTTTATCTAAGTTAGGGCTATGAAACATTTCTGGGAAAATTATATTTTTGCGGCATAACTCCTGTGGTACACCTAATTACCTCATTCGGGTTACCACAGGAGTTAAGAGACCTATCAGATAAAATCCAAGAAAGTAAACTGAGGTGGTATGGTCATGCCATGAGAAGAGATGAACATTATATTGGGAGGAGAGTGATGGAAATGGAGGTACAGGGAACGAGAAGGAGAGGGAAACCAAAGCGAAGATGGATGGACTGTATCAAGGATGACCTTCGATCAAAGGGATTAACCGGTGATGAAGTGTGGGACAGAGGTAGATGGAGAACACTGGCCAGAAACATTGACCCCACATAAAAGTGGTTAAAGATGCAGACAAAGAAGAATAATTCATGCATTGAAAAGAGTGTACTAAAAAGTTTTAAATAGAAAGGTACAGTATAATAACTTTTGAACTAACTATTAGAGTTTCATCAAGTCGTCTGAAAGTTCCAGTTAAGCAGACTAAATATATATAAATTTCTTTGGTAAATCATGTAAATATAAAGTTGTCGTGTTAAGTAAAATATTGAAATTTTGACGCACTGTCCACCCGTAATTCGTCCATAAATTGAGGTCAAAGGCCATTGGGTGCCTTTTGTATATTATTCTCTGCAAACTTTGGCTGAAAAGATCATTTTATGCTTAAACTCCTTATTTTGATTGAATTTGGGTGATCAGCCATTTCATTTTTCATACTTCCAGTATACAGCAGTTTAATACTATTGTAAAAATGTGAAATTTAATTTTTTTACATGGTGTTTAAAGTATATTTAATTATCTACGTTATCATTTTTTCTTGTGCAAGCAGGATGGAGTCTGTCTCGAAAACATTCCCTTGAGATAAAAACTTTATCATTATTTTTATCATTGTTGGAAAAAATACACAAACTACAAATGATTATTGTTAATAATGATATTCAAGGAGATATATGATGATATTTTTTTTCTTAAAAACATGACTGGTTTTACAATTAGAATAGCTTTGTGTCGATTTAGTTTTTTTTTTTTTTTTTTTTTTATTTATTTATATTTTCAACACAATGCTTAAGAAGAAAATTCAATAGCATAAACGTTGCCTTTGCTTAAAAATTTCATTTTCTTGAAGAATAATTTTCAGCATAAACCCAAGTGCAATGCCAAGATTTCAAAGTATTGGAATCTACTTTGAGCAAATATGAAGTTTATTAGGTCCTCCGAATGGCTATTTTGATATAGTGTGTCCCTGAATTGAAATGTTTTCTACCCTTGTTGATTTTCTATAAATTTACAGCAAATAATTTAAAGGAGAACAATGATAGGTATTATTTGAGGTATATGCATGTGTATGCAGAAACACACACACACGCATGTATATATATATATATATATATATATATATATATATATATATATATATATATATATTTATATTATATATATATATTTATTTATATATATATATATATATATATATATATATATATATATATATATATATATATATATTTATTATATATATATATATATATATATATATATATATATATATATATATATATGTATGTATGTTTATATATACATAT
Organism: Palaemon carinicauda; assembly: GCF_036898095.1. Taxonomy (NCBI): domain Eukaryota; kingdom Metazoa; phylum Arthropoda; class Malacostraca; order Decapoda; family Palaemonidae; genus Palaemon; species Palaemon carinicauda. The sequence continues at coordinate 71,467,967 of NC_090750.1, forward strand.
ATAGCCAAATGTATTTTACATATTTTATATGTAATATACACAGTATGTGTGTGATCTTGCGTGCGTGTATGTGTATCTGTGCGCATGTTTTCCTACGTGTATGTGCGTGTGTGGAATTGTGTTTATCAGTATTGGAAGTGCATGTACGATATGTGTACAGTTTTCCATATACCAGCTTACTACATTATTCATTCCGGGCGTGGCCTAAGAGGTAAAAACTCAATTTGACAAGCACTTGGTTTAAGTGTGATGCAAAAAAAAAATTAAAATATTTTTCTTATATCTTTTAAACGGTTCACATGATGTTCATGCTACTGCGCATCTTTATTATCTTCAAGATTGATTGATTGATTTAAAGTTTTCAGGCATCCTGACATCTAAGGTCTTATCTTCAAGAACAGATATTATCTTAATAGAGTAATGATACTTTTTACATAGACCTATGAGAGAGAGAGAGAGAGAGAGAGAGGGGGGGGGGAGAGAGAGAGAGAGAGAGAGAGAGAGAGAGAGAGAGAGAGAGAGAGAGAGAGAGAGAGAGAGAGAGAGTTTTTACAAAATCTGTTCAATTACTGTTTAAAGATAGGAAAAATTAGATTTTTGTTTTTCATTAAAACTTTTTGGGGTGGCTGTATATAATCTGGCCTTTATATGAAAAGAATTATGTTATTCATATTATGAATATGAATAATTGAAACATTATTTTTTCAAATATCAGTAATCTCAAGCGACTATTCTGGAAATGTTATAAAACTAACTTTTCCACTAACTGATAATTTCAGGCGCATCGCATCAATACTAATTTACATTCCTCGCCCAGAACTCTGACCACAACTTTAGTAAGTCATAAAACGAATTGACAAATATAAGAAATAAAGAGCATTTTTGTTTCATAAAAGTTCGAACAATGCAAAGAAACGATAGCCCTTGAGGAGTTATATCCACAATTGTTTTCTTGTTCAATTGTTTAAGAGGTGATTCAAAGAAAAGTTGGGCAGTTCATCATCAGCGCCCCTTTAAGCTTGCATTACAGCCCAGCAGTGTCAACACAGGACCACTTTAGTAAACGAAAAAGTTAACGAACACAGTGCAATCCTTGTAAGTGAAACGCAGCCATGCATAAGTCTAATTAATTCGGGGAAATAGGAAGGCGAATCTATTCCCCTCTTACTTGTATGTAATAATTGACAGTGGTTAGCTTTAGACGTGGAAAGTTTGTTATTAGATTTTCGACCGCGTTTTGGCTGCTGCCGAGAAAAACTGATAAAAACATCGCTATCATTATTTCTCAAGAGAGGAAAAGAAAGATGGCTGTCTGTGGTGATTGACGTTTCATCATACTTAGGGAACAAAAAATAAGAAAAAAATACGCAAGATAGTGTCAGCATTCTCTTCGCTTTCTCCATATCATTTAACATGACTGTTCAACAGTCAGCTTTTAAAGTAGGCATCATGTTCACATCACCTCTGGAATGTAGCGAAAATACTCAAGACTTTTTTTTTTTTATTAAGATTCTACTATAGCCTGAAACACGAAAGATTCGTTTCGCTACTGAACATAAATAATGACTCAGTGCCGATATCTAGTAAAGTTCGAGATTTAGGTTTATTTCTTGACTGTAACCTGTCTCTAAATGCCCAAATAAATAATGTAATAAAAATTTCTGGTTATCATCTAAGAAATATTGCGTTTATAAAAAAAGTACCTGGACGAAAATTCCGTAAAGAAACTTGAGATAAACTGTGTTATTACCAGGATTGACTCCTGCAACTCTTATTACAATTTACCAAAAGTGCAACTTAAGAAATTACAAAACATAATAAACAGATGAGCAAGACTGATAAAAAGTGTCCCACCTAGAGAAAGGATCACCCCTATACTAATCGATTTACACTGGCTGCCGATTAAAGAGAATTGAATTTAAAATATGTACAATAACCCACCAAGTTGTCAGAATCGGGCGTCCAAAATACTTAAGAGAATTGCTACATATTGCACAGCCAACAAATCGTGTCGACATGAGAATAGTTACAGATGGCTTCAAACTATTGGAACCTGGATATATGTCTACTGTAGGCTCCAGAGCTTTTAAATATGCGGCCCCGAGACTATATAATAAGCTCCCACGAAACATTCGAATGATTGAAGACATTAAGGCTTTCAAGAGGAAACTGAAGACTTTCTTATTTCATGAGTCTTTTGACAGTGACAATTTAACAATAAATGAAGAATATGAGACATGAAACGTTAAATACTCTGAACGAATAAGATAAAACGACAGTGGAGGTCCTGTAGAGAGTGGGGTTCCTCTTCTGTATGGGACCGGAAAAGCAGCCATCAAAGTAAAGTAAAGTATACACATACATATACACACATACATATAGACATGCACACATACATACACGTTCATACATATACATAAATATATATATATTATATATATATGTGTGTATATGTATATACATATATATACATAATATATATATATATACACATATATGTATATATATATATATATATATATATATATATATATATATATATATATATATATATATATATAAAATCATCATCGTCATCTCCTACGCCTATTGGCGCAAAGGGTCTCGGTTTATTGTCGCCAGTCGTCGCTATCTTGGGCTTTTAAATCTATACTTTACCATTCATCATCATCTACTTCTCACTTCATAGCCCTCAGCCATGTAGGCCTGGGTCTTCCAACTTTTCTAGTGGCTTGTGAAGCTCAGTTGAAAGTTTGGTGAAGTAATCTCTCTAAGAATGCGAAGGGCATGCCCAAACCATCTGCAACTGCCCTTTACCATGATCTCATCCACATATGGCACTCGAGTAATATCTCTTAGTTTCATTTCTAATCCTTTCCTGCCATTAAACTTCCCAATATTTCTCTGACGGTTTAGCTAAACCTACAAAATCTGTTTGATAGTTTCATTATCACACCGTGACTCATGTCC
>NC_090750.1:71475936-71478436 GCF_036898095.1 Palaemon carinicauda
CAGAGCAGATTCCCTGAAGGCATCAACCAGAGAACAGCGTGGAAAGGGAGTACGTCGGCGTGTTGTCGACTCAGCAGTCATACCAGGAAATTGGCAAAGTTTCCTGCGAGTTGATAGCAACAAAGTGGAGCTCTTCAGCTACCTCTCCACCATGCTTGCAGAGTCCTTTCAAGAAGAAGGCAAGGAACTGGTCGTCACTGATGGGGAGCAGGTGATCTGTGTTCCACAGCAAGAGGATGTCAACTCACTCGCACCATGCAACCAAGAAGAGGCAGACACCCGCATGATGCTACATGTAGCACATGCTGCACAACATGGTCACCACCAGATACAGGTTCGAACAGTAGACAGTGACGTCGTGGTCCTAGCAGTGATGGTAGTCCAGAAACTACCAGCTGGAGACGAACTCTGGGTAGCCTTTGGGACAGGCAAGAACTACCGCTACATTGCAGCCCATGAAATAGCTTCCTCCCTTGGTCCAGAGAAGGCATGTGCTCTTCCAATGTTTCATGCCATCACAGGGTGTGATACTGTGTCAGCCTTCGTCGGACATGGGAAGAAATCTGCCTGGGCAACATGGAACACGCTGCCAGAACTCACTGATGCCCTGCTGAGTCTGGCAAATGCACCCACAAGCATCCAAGAGGATACAATGCATGTCATCGAGAGGTTTGTCATACTCCTGTATGACCGCACAAGCAAATGCAAGGACGTCAACAAGGCGAGAAAGCAGCTCTTTGCAAAGACGAACTCTGTTCAGAACATCCCGCCAACCTACGCTGCTCTGGAGCAGCATGTGAAGAGATCTGCCCTTCAGGGTGGTCATGTCTGGGGCCAGGCATTGGTACCAACGCCCGTGCTCCCTCCACCAACAGACTGGGGCTGGCATCGGAGTGATGATGGGCTCTACACACCACTCTGGACCACACTCCCTGAGGCATCCAAGGCCTGCTATGAGCTGGTGTCTTGCGGATGCAAGAAAGGCTGCAAAAACCGCTGCAAGTGCAAGAACGCTTCACTGCAATGCACTGGTCTATGTTTCTGTGAAGGCGAATGCCAGTAGATTGGGACAGAAAACTTGCTAACCAACATTATGATCTGTAGACATTCATAATTCTGGTGACCAGATTTGAAAAGTTCGGAATCATAATTAACATAGTGTGGCAAAATCTACGTTATTGTATTACATGTATGTACTGCAGGATTACACAAGTACTGTGCCTAGAGACTGGGCTTTTGGTCGACTATATAACTACAATCTGACCATACTGTAAACTTCCCGTACTCTGTGTATTATTTTGACTAGCAATTTTGCCAGCAATTTGAAATAAAAAAGCAACTTGAGCAATTAAAGTGTGTTCCTGAAATCAGGTACTGGTTATTAGAGGTATTATGTCATTGAGTATTGAAATCTTCATCAAATGTCCACTTTTTCCACAAAATGGCGGCCAGTTTGGGGGCCATTTTTGAGAAGATTCATCTAAATATCTGTTAAACATTTATTGATGTTAATTCTGATGTAAAAAAAGGGAATTTTGGCCCATCTAGCACCAAACTAACGACACATAATGAAGTCTATGTAATGACGCTAATGTTAAATGGCGGCCATTTTGAACAATGGCCGCCATATCTTCCTAAGGGCTAATCTTGAATGCCTCCATATCCAAAAATGTTTAGAATATATTAATCTACATGTGTGCCAATTTTGGTGCTTTTAGACCAATTTGAACAATTGGTCTGCTATGCCGCTGTACTATAAGGGAAAATTTACTCCAAAAAGAGATATATTATTACACTGCGCATAATCTTATTTGCTGGCGAACCTCGAAGAAGAATTTTACGATGAAGTAAGGTTTGAATTTTATATCAATGGATATATATATATATATATATATATATATATATATATATATATATTATATATATATATATGTGTATATATATATATATATTTATATATTTATATATATATATTTATATATATTTATATATATATTTATATAGATAGATTGATAAGGATATAGATGATACATTTATATATATATATATATATATATATATATATATATATATATATATATTATATATATATAGATATATATATATATCGATATAGATATACATATATATAGATATATACATATATAGATATAGACATTATATATATATATATATATATATATATATATAGATATATATATATAGATATATACATATATATATATATATATATATATATATATATATATATATATATATATATATATAGTTTTCGTCTTATCCTGAAACCTAAGTGGAGTTCATTTTGACCGACGGGATGTTGTCTTCGTTTTTTAGACGCTAGTAAGAGATTATATATTAATTACACACGTAAAATAACATACCAGAAACCTGTAAAGGAAAAGATAATAACCAGAAGAGGATAGGAAGATGATAACTACTAAACAAGCGAGAAATATGGACGGAAAAAAAAAGAGGGAAATAAGGAGATTGGTAGCGA
>NC_090750.1:71483436-71515936 GCF_036898095.1 Palaemon carinicauda
ATTCAATGATTTTTAAAACCAGATACCTTCGTAATTATAAAAACTATATCTTTCTGCTTATAAAAATGAAAAGGGTTATTATTGAAATAACTTACGCTCCAGTAACATGCAACTTACTGGGTCTCCACCAGATTTGATTAACAATCAAAATTTGCATTCATGGAGTTTATTAATGTTTATGAAAGTTTTGCAAATACGATATGTATGATAGCAGATTTTCTTCACACAGATAAACCTGGATATATTTGTACTTAGTAGGATAAATTTAAAGAGCAGCGCGTACAGGAATGGGAAGAACATTGCCCCAGGCAGATCTTCCCATCAAACAAAAAAAATAAAAGATATAATTAGCAAAGATACGAGGCAGACGACAGAAAGATTGAATGAGTTTTCTCAGCAATAACAAATTTGCGTACAGTTATAGGAAGAACATTATCCCAGGGAGATCTTCCCATCAAAAAAAAAAAATAAAATAAAAGATATAATTAGCAAAGATACGAGGCAGACGACAGAAAGATTGAATTAATTTTCTCAGCAATAAAAAATTTGCGTACAGTTATAGGAAAAACATTATCCCAGGCAGATCTTCCCATCGAACAAAAAAAAAAATATAATTAACAAACATACGAGGCAGACGACAGAAGGATTGCATTAATTTTTTCAGTAATAACAAATCATGTTTATGATCTTCATTTCTCGTAAATTCTCATGATATTAAGAGCTCTATTTTAATGAGATGATACAGAAAGGATAACGGTGAAATATTACCTGCAATATTACCTTGATTACTCGGACCACAAATTTGAGCTGTGAAAAAGTGCTGGAGTAATTATGCCAGCCTGAGTATCATACTACCGAAATCTTTACGAGTCTCTCATTAGGCAGTGGGTATGCTAATGACTGATAAATTTATGGAGTTTAATCCTGATTTTCTTTCATAAGGTTAAAAGGCTCTTGGTATCATAAGATGGTAAAAGTTTTGAAAAATATACTTTGTAATATTCACTGTCCAAAGAGTAAAATTAGCACGGTTGGAAATTATTTATTTTATTTTCATTTTATCAAAAGAATAATGATACATATTCTTACATAAATGGTACCTGTCATGAGGATTTTTTAGTTTTCAATAAATGTTGAATATTCAGTATATGAAAAATAATAATAGCATTGATGAAGACATTATTAATGTCTATTTAATCTTATCTTAAAGGGAAATATTCTATGATATCTCAGCATTATTCTTCTTCACCCATATGTCTGCATATATAACTGGCAGTCTTATTTTGCTCTTAGCACCACTTCGTACATGTACCTCAATATACCTTCTTCAAAATCTAATGGATTTGTGCTTGAGGCATACCCTACATGTACACCAAGTTTCGTTGTAATATTTTATGTAGTTATTGCGTAACTATTCACAAACAAAACATAAACTAACAAAATATTTGCTATTTACTTGACATTTTCAATATTTTCAAAGTACTGCTGCGTACTTGTACTTTGATGTATTTTATCCAATATGTTACAGATTCATCTTATGTCATACCCAACATGACTACCAAGTTTGGTCAAAATCGGTACAGTAATTTGTGTCAATTTGCTTACAAAAAAAAAAAAAAAAGAACACCCAGATGACAATAATGAATACACCCTCTTCGCATGATCTTTACATTTTGGCGAAGGCATTAAGCATGATAAAGTTGTCATATTCAACATTTCTTCATAGAAATATTATTTGAGCAAAGTTTTATTCAATTGGTGGTGTCGTCCAAGACCCGGAAATTCCTGGAACAACTGAAGGGAACATCGCAAGGCTGCGGTCTTTCCGCCTGTGTCAATAATGAAACAGGTTTGGATTGCCTCTCTTATGCAGAAAGGCCAGCAGAACCTGATGCTGTGAACTTGATATGCTGCTGGGGAAAGTAAACTACTTCATGTTGGAACAACTCTGTACCCGAGAGATTGTTTGCGTGCTGAAATATACTCCGCTCGACGCATTTTAATTACTTAGGCTGTTTACTTTTTCATTGCACGCTCATGTCAGGAAAGAGGGCAATTTTCTCTCTGTTCCACACTTGTGTATTACGTTGCTTTGGCTAAAATGGAAATTCATATAATTTTTTTTTAGATAAATGTATATAAAGTACACCAAAATGACGATAGTTGTTCATGTAAACTACAGTAGTGTACACACATATATATATACAGTACATATATATATAATATGCATATATATATATATATATATAATATATATATATATATATATATATATATATATACATTATATATATATATATATACATTATATATATATATTAAGCTACAACCCTAGTTTAAAAAGTAGGATACTATAAGCTCAAGGGGTTCAACAAGGAAACATAGCCCAATGAGGAAAAGAAAAGTAAATGAATAAACTACATATCAGGTAATGCATAATTAATACAAAATATTTTGAGATTAGTTACAATGTTAAGATCATTTATAAACTATGAAGAGAGACTTGTGTTAGCCCGGTCAACATAAAAACATTTGCTGTAAGTTTGAACTTCTCATATTCCACTGATTCAGCTGCCTGATTAGAAAGACCATTCCACAATCTGATCACAGCTGAATAATGGTCACAGCTGAATAAAACTTCTGAAAGGCCGTGTAGTACTAAGACGTATGATGGAAAAGACCTGACTATTAGAAATAACTGCACACCTAGTACTACGTACAGTATCGTGCAGTCTAAGAAAATCTAAATACATAGGATGGACAAACTTAATAAAAATCTTGTGCAATATATATAGAGAACTGAAAAAAAAACACTTCTACACAATAGATTGATCGCCATAATACTTAAAAGACTTACCCAATAAGTTAATTTTTGTGTGAAATTGAAGAAGAAACATATCAAATATGTTTATCACAAAAGTATGTTTGTAATCAAGAATCATAACTAAAATTTTAAAGGAGTCATATAGAGTTAAAGATATATCATCAATACAGAGATCTAATGTTGAGGAGCCACTGTCCTAGACCTTTTTACAAGCATAATGTGTGTTTGGTTACGGTTTAAGTTTGTCTCCCATAATTTACACCATGCACTAATTTTAGCTAGATCTCTATTACGTGATTTAGCAACCCCAGTTCTAAATTTAGAAGATGGAATTGAGGCAAAGAGGATAACATCTGCATATGCAACGAGCTTGTTTAATAGGGCAAATTATATTTGTGTATATAATATGAAAAAAAAAATGGGAAAAGAACACTTTCCTGAGGAACACAAGATATAACATTTCTATACTCACTGAGATCCCATCAACAATTCTTTTCCGTCTATAATTTTAAATTTCAACAATGTTCCTAAGAAAAGACCAACCCACTCCCAACTATTTGAGTTTAAAAGCAAGGGCCTCAATAATTAACATGGCCAAAGGCAGCATTAAAATCAATGCCAATCATACGAACTCCGTGACCTCACACTAGGGATTTCTGTACAACATTGGCGATTGTAAAAAGGGCATCACACACTCTAAAGTCCTTCATGAAAACCAATTTGCAAACTAGTGGTCAAATGATTACCTTGAGCATACCTATTTAGACGTTTTACCAAAAGAAAAACTTTAGATATGGGAGTTGAGGAAATTTAAAAGTAATTAGCAGGGCAAGAGCTACCACAAATACATTTACCTAACAGAGTAACATCAATTGTACATCAAGTAAAAATAAAAATTCTTGCTAACTTACGGAACATTATATACATACATATATATATATATATATATATATATATATATTATATATATATACATATATATAATATGTATTGTGTATATATATAGATATATATATATATATATATATATATATATACATATATATAATATATATGTATTGTGTATATATATAGATATATATATATATATATATATATATATATTTATATATATATATATTTATATATATATATGTATATATATTATAAATACATATATATATATATATATATATATATATGTATATATATTATACATACATATATATATATATATATATATATATATATATATAGTGTGTGTATGTGTATGTATATATATACATATATATAGTGTATATATACACACATATAGTGTATATATACATATGTACATATATAGTGTGTGTATGTGTATGTATATATATATATATATATATATATATATATTATATATATATATATATATATAGTGTGTGTGTATGTATGTGTATATATATATACAAATATATATACATATATTGTGTGTATGTGTATATATACGCTCAATATTATCAATCATATATGGTACTTCCTATAATAGTAGTAAGATTTTTATAAACTTTTCATAAATATATCAGTATAAATAAAAATATGAATATCAACCAAGAAACAACTAATATCAGCAATGATAAAAAAAAAAAAAAAACGCCTTCTATCTGAAATGAAGATATACCAACTGATCTAGAAATTATCCGAGGTAAAAATTACCTGAGGTCCATTACCATATACATCCTCTCAACGGGAGGCGATCTAATTATAGACCTGTTTACCCGAGATAAACTTGTCAATTTTAAATTCTATCACATTACCCTGTTTAAATTGTACTTCAGGGTTCTTTCAGGACTCATCTTTTTTCCTAAGCGAGCTGAAATAGATTCTACTCTAACTCTCCTAGACTCCAATCTAACTTCTTATGAGCAAATATTTACGTAGGGTGGGATGGCGGTCACATTCGAATTATAGTTAATGGGACAATTTAGGATCTCTATTTACAGATCATCGTCGATTTAAGAGGAATTAAAAGAATATCTTTCTTAGGAAATTTTGTTTAAAGTATTTTTATTTGAAATGTTTGTTTATACAGGATATTTATTAAATATATATATATATATCTATATATATCTATATATACATATATATATGTATATATATACATATATGTATATATATACATATATATATATATATATATATATATATATATATATATATATATATATATATATATATATAAGTAATGAGTACAATTCATAATAATGTGTATCTTCAGATGTTAGAAAAATAGGAAATCTATATTCTGTTCGTACGAATGAGATTCGGAAACGCCCCCGGTAAAGTATTGCCAAAGATTAATAAGATTTTAAGTTCTTTAGAGAGAGAGAGAGAGAGAGAGAGAGAGAGAGAGAGAGAGAGAGAGAGAGAGAGAGAGAGAGAGAGAGATTTATGCTGGTTTTAAACTTTAATCCCCTAAAACGAAAGTTTAGTATCTATCATAATGAGTAACTTATTCCCAGGCTCAAGTTTTAGTCCCATCTCCAAGACGTAATCAACACTACACAACAGAACGCTCGCTGTTCTTTTCTCAGACCTAAGGTAATTATAGTGTCACTATCCCTTTTACAAACTGTTAGAAATTCTATATATTGTTATGCTTCCTATAAGGCAGTTCCACTACTACGTAGTGGTCATCCAGGTCTACCTTGAGTGAATGTCTGAGGAGGTGGTTTATATTACAATCAAACAGTACTATACATTTTTTTGAAAAAAAAAAAAAAATACGATGCGAGATACTATCTATGAATATGTTTACATTAATCCTTATCAATAATAACCAGTTCTAGTTATAATAAGTCAGTTAAAATATGATATTTAAAAGGTTATCTGTTTAGATAAACCATAAATTATAAACTGTTCGTCAGGCTGTTCAATGACTTCACCTATGATGCTTTTGAACCCTGCTTAGCAAGGCTGATCTCAGACTAATTTCAAGATGATTAAACTGGAAATTCAGTTTTTAATCTTTGTGAAGGGTTTATGATAATGTATATAAAATTCAATGTAATGAAACTGAAAATGAGAAAAATATATGCCAATATACTTCGAAACCTTATTGTAAGTACTATTTGTCCCGTTAATATAAAACAGTATAAAGAAAATAGCAGAATTTTACATAATTCCACAATAATAATCAATGTGAATCAAATTTCTTACATTTGGACATAATATTCCTTTACTTTTGAGGGTCTATATTTCTATATTCTTTTACGGTATTGTAATTTACTTAATCTGGATTTTTCTTGATTTTGGGAAGTTTCTTAAGGAACATAAGCTGTGCTACCCAAATTTTATTATGAAGCATTGATGATAAAATTTCAAAAATAAAGGAGTGAAGCTCCAAAGTAGTTTAGTTACTGAAGATTTATTTTCTGGGTCAGTGCAACTAAAGTTTTCTGTTACTCAAGAGTTTTTCGGAGAATTAGTAAAGAACATACTCTAAAATAGGTAATGCAAAAGGTACCGTATTGTTTCATTTACCAATATGTAATTAAACTATCTCGGCTTTAGTATTATTTTCATTTTTTTAAGGCAACAAGAAAAAAGTTAATTAGTTTAACAGTATTGAAAAGTCAAATAATTGGTCTGTGGTGGCCGATGTGGTAACGTCCCTAACTAGTGAACGCCAGGCTGGGGTTCGAGTCCTGCTCAAACTCTTTAGTTTCTTTGGTCGCTGCAACCTCGCCATCCTTGTGAGCTAAGGATGTGGGGTTTGGGGGAGCATTTAGGTCTATCTGTTGAGTCACCAGCAGCCATTGCCTGGCCCTCCTTGGTCCCAACGTGGGTGAGAGGGGGCTTGGGCGCAGGGCATTGCCCTGCTTGATAGGGCAATGTCACTATCCCCATGCCTCTGCCATTCATGAACTACCTTTAATCCTTTAATGAAACCCCTATAATATAAAGAGCTTATTATATATGAAACTATTTGCTTGAAAAAGAAAAAATCTTTACATGAAATAGGTAGAGATTTGCATATAGATGGGTCTACGGGAAGTGCCTCAATTAATGGCCGAATGATGGCGGATGACATGAATATCGGAGCGATAATTAAAAAGAGATAAATGAATGGCTATGACACATCCCTTTAGTTATTATCAAAGCCTGAATCTTTTTTATTTTTTTCCCAGATCGTGTTTACAACGATCGTCTATGATGGATGACATCGCTAATACCAATTAATAAAGCGAACGATGAATTCTGGTCATGATTATGACGGTTTGCTTAATTGAACTGACAGGTTAAAAACTGTTTCAGATCGTATATGTGAACATTTCGCTGGCTTGTATGCAATAGAGGGAATTTTTATTTGATATCTGGCTCGAAGAATAAAAATTAAATAAAAATGGTCCTTTTCAAAAAGTCGAGTGTATTTTTTCTAGCTCTTGTAACGTAGTATTGGCAAAAATATTTTAAAAACCTTTCATGTAAAACATAAAAGCGTTCGTCGTTTTCAGTTATTTAAAACATACGGTGTATATTGCTCATTAAAAAATAAGTTGACTCAGGAGTGAGAGCTCCAATCAATAACTGTATAATACAGCTTATTTGGGATTATTTGTATGCAATTAAGTTAACGATACGGTGATATGAAATGGTTATACAATATCAAGTAATTCGTACACTTGAAAATTTGCCGTAATAAACGGTCAAAATCCTGGAATAAATGTTGCCAGGCATTTACCGTTTTAAAAACTTGATTTATGGACGTAAAGGAGTGAGATTACGGTCATCAACCCGTAAAATACATTAACAAACTATGGTAAAATAACGGTCGCCTGTATTTTACTGAAATACGGTTGAGAACAGTATATTTTTTACGGAGAAATTCCTATCAAAATTACGGGTATGTTAACAGTGTCCAATCTAACGTAAAATTCATAAAGCTTTATTGTTATAGATTACGATTGCTAATTTATTGCATGTTTATTTTTTCACTCATTACTTATTGTATTTCCCGATAAAAATATTGATGTGAAGTAGGTTACCGAAAAAGCTTTCGAATTTTTATACCATAAACTTTTATTTCATTACAATTCTACATTTCTTTTCCTTGTTTTCAGTCCAGCGTATCCATTGTAACCCAAAAGACTTCTTCCCACAACAAAAGTTTTGATCTCATAACTTCATTTCTCCCTACTGTAAGTTTCTCCTGACATATCTCACTCTTGAATCTGACTCCCCTAATTATTCATTCCATCATTTATATATTTACCTCCCAAATACCTGCATGTATCACTCACACCCCATGATCCCTCATACATATTAATAGCCACACCTTTATTCGTCTCACGTTCGTTTACTACTACGAATTTACTCCCGCCACTTCCTGACATCAAATTGGCGTCACCAGACTTACTCTCGTATTCTGGTAAATCAGGAATTTAAGACGGGGGTACACGGTCAAACGGTTCGTCGAACGTGGTTCGATAGACAAGTGTTTGAAGTTATGTTCGAACGTGTGAACACGCTCGTCGAATGGTTCGAAGAAAGTCTGTTCTCGCCTGACTTTTAAGGGCGGGGCTTCATTGTCCACAAATCTTATGCATTTGTCTGACTACACCTCTTCGAGCAGTTTGAAAAAGCAGGTTCGACATCAGAGTTCAACGAACAGTTTGATCGTGTAAGCCCCGCTTTATAACAAATCTCAGGCGTTATTTTCTTCTTCAATTCCAGTGTTCATTACATTTCATTGCTACGAGTTATGATTATAAAATCAATTTAGCTTTGATTCGCACAAAATATCTAAACACCCCAAAACAGGTTTCTCGTTTTAGCAGAACTATAGGAGATTCGTTTACATTAAGTATCGAGTTCATTTTATAAGTTATTAAATTTGTTAAAAAAAAAAGTCTATTTCCCTAATGTCATGTTTACTCTAGTTTTAGGTCACTTTCTATACTCAAACAATCTTTATGCTGTTATTATCCTCATTGCTATTTTTATCATTTTCTTTTCATTTGTATTATTACTATACTTTTTGTCTTTATTATTATTGATAGTATTACTATTATTTTCATTTGTAATATTACTATTAATTGTCATTATTATTATCATTAATTTCATATTGTATTGACAATATTAATACTTTTTTATTGTTAGTATTTTTATTATTGTTATTTTCATAATTGATAATATAACTATTTTTATTACCTCCGCTAACGAAGTTGGGAGGAGGTTATGTTTTCCACCCCATATCTTACTGGCTTGAAATTGAGTACATATTCTGTTTATGAAAGTTTCGAAGATGTACAGTACATGGGATAAGTAAATTAAATTGCTAGTTGTTGGCTATTTAGATTAAAGTTTAAAAAATGGCATTAAACCTTTCAAAGTTAACAAAATCTATTTCAAACTTTTTTTCCATTTCTTACTTTTATTTACAAATACTAAGGTATGTCGTTTAATTCAAGAGGCGTTTCTCATATATTACTGATGGAAAAAACCTTTGAACTAATATGATTATAATAGAAAGCTAGAGGGGCCACTCAGTAGAGTGCAGACCTCCTACGCTGTAGCTTATTTCTCGACCATTTGCTTAACCTTGACCTTTGACCCTAACATGTAATAATTTGCGAGGATTTTCATCCACTCAAATATGAACCATGGTTGAAGTCTCTGTAACAACCATGTCCAAACTTAAGGCAGATTACATGAATTGGACATTTTGCTTTACTGTGACCTTGACCTTTGACCTTACCCTTAAAAAATTTCAACATTCCCAGATTTTTACATAACTGTTAATCCCTGCAAGTTTAATTATTTTATTATTAAAATTGTGGCCAGGAAACTGTTCACAAACAAACAAACAAACAGGGGCGAAAAAATAACCACCTCCCAACTTTGCTGGCGGAGGTAAATGATTTTGCAGTTATGACAGACAATACAACGGCAGTATCAGCTGTAGTTGTTGTAATGGTATAACCATATTAGTATCAAATTCACGATTCATAATTTTGGTGTGAAATTTTTATGTATATATAATCATAAGCAAACTAACTGTACCAAAAGGTGTCATTACGCTGTATTGTTGAAAACACTAATAGCAGTTTGATTGTTAGTGTTTTATTTCTATATATACAGAACAATTGCTAATAACGTATAAAGGCTATAGGCTCTCCACAATCTTATACAGTACATAATTTTTTAAAAATGTAAATTGATTGACATCACATCTTGCAATATAGGATCCAAAGAGTAGAACTATTTATAGAGAGAGAGAGAGAGAGAGAGAGAGAGAGAGAGAGAGAGAGAGAGATTGAAGGGGGTGGTGGTTGAGAAGATTTTAATATATTTTTGCTACAAACTCAAAGAGAAACTATTCATCAACTTTATATCTTATTAATGGAAACTTACGTCCTTGGCTGAAATGAGAGCTTACATGAAGACACGCATAGAATAATTAATTGGGAATAAGATACTTTCAAGTTATTCTTTCCACCCTTCACCTGAATCCCGGAACAAACTTGGACACGTAGTCATGAACTCATTTGAATATACTAATGAATGAGTCTTAAAGATACCTTTTCAAGTGGGATCTTTTTTTTTTTTTTTTTTTACGGATGAATTCTGCAATGACTGCCTTAGTAGATATACTATTACTACTGTCGTCTTTCTAGCATAGTATATTAAATGATAGAATTATATAATTATAGTGGAAACGATTTGATTTCTGGTAGAGGACTGATATTTGACAAAAAGGCATTGAGGTGGCCAATGTGGTGACGTCCCTGACTGGTGAACACCGGACAGGGGGTAGAGTCCCGCTCAAACTCGTTAGTTTCTTTGGTCGCTTCAACCTCACCATCTTTGTGAGTTAAGGATGGGGGGTTTAGAGGAGCCTGTAAGTCTATCAGCTGAGTCATTAGCAGCCATTGCCTGGCCCTCCATGGTCCCAACATGGGTGGGCGAGGGGGCTTTGGGTGATCATGTGTATATATGGACAGTCTCTAGGGCATTGTCCTGCTTGTCACAATCCCTAGCCTCTGCCGGTCATGAGCGGCCTTTAAACCTTTAAACTGGAAAATCAATTGAATTACGAAGGAATGATTATCAGCATTGGGTAAGAACAGGAAAAAGATCGAATACTTAATTTGCATATTTAAGATATTTTTTCAGCAACCTATACATTGGAAGTAATTGCAACGATCTGGTTAAATATGAAATCAACGAATCCAGTTTCGTGGTAAACAGAAAGTACTTTGAATTTCAACCCTGGATGTTTTAAAGCTTACCCATTTCATATTCAAAAGTTATATATAATTTATATATGTGTGTGTAAACATCTTATGTAGTATATATATGTATATATACATATATATATACATATATACATATATATATACATATATATAAATATATATGTTATATAATATATAATATATGTGTGTATATATATATATAAAGAGAGAGAGAGAGAGAGAGAGAGAGAGAGAGAGAGAGAGAGAGAGAGAGACGGTAAAATAAAATAGCTAATTTCATTATTTTTATTCGTTCTTCGAACACACTTCAATCTCTCCTCGCTTTTCTAAGTTTACTTTGCCTGCGTGAAAACAATTCTCAGAAGCGTAGATTCACTCGAGGTTTTCCTTATGCTAAGTGTAGCAGAAAGTTAATCATATTTATGGTGTAGAGTCCTGTGCTGGGAGAGCGAAACTGTGTTCCTTGATGTAATTGAATTTGGGAGGAAAGAACTGGAAGTTTCCCAGTAAGAAAGTTAGTTTTTCGTAGGCTTAGGAAACACACGAATGGAAAGAGAGAGAGAGAGAGAGAGAGAGAGAGAGAGAGAGAGAGAGAGTAGGCTTAGGAAACGCAGACGAATGGAAAGAGAGGAGAGAGAGAGAGAGAGAGAGAGAGAGAGAGAGAGAGTAGGCTTAGGAAACGCAGACGAATGGAAGAGAGAGAGAGAGAGAGAGAGAGAGAGAGAGTAGGCTTAGGAAACATACACGAATGGAGAGAGAGAGAGAGAGAGAGAGAGAAAGAGAGAGAGAGAGAGAGAGAGAGAGAGAGAGAGAAATAAAAATGACAAAAAAAAACATGGGATGATAAAATAGCTAATTTCATTAGTTTTATTCGTTCTTCGAAAACACTTCATCTCTCCTCGCTTTTCTAAGTTTACTTTGCCTGTGTGAAAACAATTCTCAGAAGCGTAGATTCACTCGAGGTTTTCCTTATGCTAAGTGTAGCAGAAAGTTAATCATATTTATGGTGTAGAGTCCTGTGCTGGGAGAGCGAAACTGTGTTCCTTGGTGTAATTGAATTTGGGAGGAAAGAACTGGAAGTTTCCCAGTAAGAAAGTTAGTTTTTCGTAGGCTTAGGAAACACACGAATGGAAAGAGAGAGAGAGAGAGAGAGAGAGAAGAGAGAGAGAGAGAGAGAGTAGGCTTAGGAAACGCAGACGAATGGAAAGAGAGAGAGAGAGAGAGAGAGAGAGAGAGAGAGAGTAGGCTTAGGAAACGCAGACGAATGGAAAGAGAGAGAGAGAGAGAGAGAGAGAGAGAGAGAGAGAGAGAGAGAGTAGGCTTAGGAAACATACACGAATGGAGAGAGAGAGAGAGAGAGAGAGAGAGAGAGGACAGAGAGAGAGAGATGAGAGAGAGAGAGAGAGAAATAAAAATGACAAAAAAAAACATGGGATGATAAAATAGCTAATTTCATTAGTTTTATTCGTTCTTCGAAAACACTTCATCTCTCCTCGCTTTTCTAAGTTTACTTTGCCTGTGTGAAAACAATTCTCAGAAGCGTAGATTCACTCGAGGTTTTCCTTATGCTAAGTGTAGCAGAAAGTTAATCATATTTATGGTGTAGAGTCCTGTGCTGGGAGAGCGAAACTGTGTTCCTTGATGTAATTGAATTTAGGAGGAAAGAACTGGAAGTTTCTCAGTAAGAAAGTTAAGTTTTTCGTAGGCTTAGGAAACACACGATGGAAAGAGAGAGAGAGAGAAGAGAGAGGAGAGAGAGAGAGAGAGAGAGTAGGCTTAGGAAACGCAGACGAATGGAAAGAGAGAGAGAGAGAGAGAGAGAGAGAGAGAGAGAGAGTAGGGCTTAGGAAACATACACGAGAGAGAGAGAGAGAGAGAGAGAGAGAGAGAAGGCTTAGGAAACACACACGAATGGAAGAGAGAGAGAGAGAGAGAGAGAGAGAGAGAGAAGGCTTAGGAAACACACACGAATGGAGAGAGAGAGAGAGAAGGCTTAGGAAACACACACGAATGGAGAGAGAGAGAGAGAGAGAGAGAGAGAGAGAGAGAGAGAAGGCTTAGGAAACACACACGAATGGAGAGAGAGAGAGAGAGAGAGAGAGAGAGAGAGAGAGTAGGCTTAGGAAACATACACGAGAGAGAGAGAGAGAGAGAGAGAGAGAGAGAGAGAGAAATTTAGGAGTTAGGTGAGCAAGATGCTATGAGCATACACATTTCCATCTAAAGTTTGGATGAAGATCATATAATGATAGTCATTTTATTACTAGTGGGGGCTATCTGTATGGCATGCACAGGAAATTACTTTTCTGTAAATTATTCTAGAATTTTCTTATGGGATAAGGAGTTACATTTTTTCTTGTACTGGCTATCAAAACCTGAATTATTGAATTAGATGAAATAAAACCCATCGCTTTCATTTAAGTTATTCTTTATCACATGGAAAGGGCAAAAAAAAAAGGCTTACACGAATCCTTTAAAAATATAAAGTTATTAACTTTAAAGTAAGAAAAGAATGTGAGGTTAATTTGTAAAAGATTTGGTCTAATGATATTACTTGTAGGGATTATCCATATGGGATGCGTAGGATTTTTTTTTTATTTTTTACTGATTTTTGGCTTTTTCTTATAGGAAAAGGAGTTGCATTTTTCTTCCCAATTATCTATCAAAACCCAATCATTAAATTAGATGAAATAAAAGTAATCTCTTTCTACTTAAATTATTCTTGATCACAAAATAAAGGACCAATAAAATTGGCCCAAATTAATCCTATAACATAAAATAAGATAATTTTAACTTGAAAATAATTAAAGGGAGATTACTTCAGAATACATTTGGGCCAAAGTTCTAATTTCACTGTGTGGCCTTTTAACAATGATTACCGTATCGTTGATCTTTTGTTATTTTTTGTTTATTTACCGGCATTGTTATAAGTTTAATCTATATTTTTTATTACGGTATGATTATGGATCTTATGGTCAAAAAGTATACTCATTTTTTTGTTCTATTAATATCACGGTTATGAACTACCTAATTCAACTGTGAGCCATTACAAAGGATTTCTTAACAGGCCGTACAAAATACCCTCAGAAGATTAAGGGAAGTAGATTACAATAGCTGGCTTTCCGAGAAATGATGAATTATAGACCTTATAATCTCCTTTATATTCTCCCCAGCATTCGAGTTTCTCCCCTAACGTAGTCTCTAATCATGAAGGATTGCAACATCGTACTTTGAGCAATGATGCTTATTTGTTTCCGGAATGTTCGATTACTTTTGCTCCCGGGTGCGCACGTACTGACTCTTAATTGGATGGCGTTTGTTTGTTTTCATTCAACCTAATCTAGTTGTTTGTGATTTATATGTTCGCAATCGAGTTACTAATGTTTTTTAAAGTGAATATTTAAATAGGGATTTTTTTCGTTACATTATGATCGTTATTCCCAGCAACAAACGTAATTCTTGAATATGAAAACTTTAATTTTATACCTTAATCATGCTATAAGTCTTAGGATAGCATGTCCTTCGTATTATAGATCAATAAAATCAAATGTTAATGCTATGAAATAAAATTCTTGAGACACATTTCTGTTTAAAATCATATTTGGAAGAATGTGGCACTTATAATTATTCATTACCTGTAAAATCTATACAATCAAATTGAAACCATTTATCATTCAGTAAATATTCTGCTCCATACCAAACATATTCCTAAACTAAGGGGTCGGTTGCCTTAATGCATCTTCACCTATCGCTATAGAAAGCACCCTCTTCCATGGAACCCTTACTCCCTAATTCCTTCCTTTTATTATTACATCTAATCACCTCCCTCCCTCTTAACTTTCCCTTTCCAGCAGGCTCTAACCGAGCCCTCTCCACTACTTCCTCCACACCCACTCATAATACATGTCCATACCATCGCATCGCAAAAGCGACTAAAAGGACAACTGCCACCTTGCATATAGACCTTTTCAAAAGGTAGGTTCACCTTCTATAGCTGTAAATTGTAAGGCCATTCGGTCTGATAATCTAACGTATTCATTATACCACAAGTAAAGATTACAAAACTTAATTTTGTTAGGTATAAAGTTTAATACATTGTTTTGAATATCTATTAAAATTTCTATAATAATTTAATTAGCAGTATAACGAATTAAACATATCGATAACAAATAGGATAAATTACTTTTAGTAATTTTGATTAGCTTTGTTACTACATTGAAATTCAAGTGAAAGTTTCATATATATTAAAAAAAATATGTGCTTGTTTGTATGTGACTATGTCCACAGAAGTATGGCATTAACGTCAAAAAAAACTATATTGCTATAACGAAAAGATTGCAAGTTGTGTTACTATAATCAACAAGAGTTACGAAAGAGATCTGTCACGTGATATTTATGGTCTTTCAAATTACCGGAATGTTAGTTTCAAAAGAAATTCCGGTCTGAAAATAGCCATTGATCCTACCGTGTCATTCCACCGTTTATTGTTACTGAACCAGAAATCAGAGCAATTTTGTAAAGAATTGGACCAATTCTTACATCTATTTTATGCCATAAAAACGTGTAACCTTTTTTGCTTAGCATCCTGTGTCCATTATTGTCCAAATTGAGTCATTTTACGCTTTATATACCGTTCGTATGACCAGGTTTACAGGCGCTTAAGTCCAATTTACTATTTACATTCGAAAATGTTCCCTAGTTCGCTCTATTGATTCCACCTATCTTGATGTTAATGTGACGTATATAATCCCTTGAAAAATACTTTACTTAGACAGACCTTAATCTAGTTCCATCAACGAGAATGATCTCAGAATCTCGGACTCTTGAAGATTTTTCTACGCTATATTTAAAGTCTAGTTTGAAAGCCAGTAATCCTAGAAGGATATTTTAGCCATCTGAATGTCCTCGTGCATATGTTTTCATTGCTATAAGATTCCTTACCTCCTTAAATGGTGGAAGGAAAAATTACCTTTACAAAACGATATAGAATATTGGTAAAGGTTAATTTCAATATTTAAAACTTTTGTTAATTAAGTATTTTGATACATACATACATACATGCATATATAAACTGTTTTCGTGGCGATGTACGAGACTGGCAATAACATGGAAATGTGGTATCAAATATAACATTAAGTTTTTTATTGCTGACCTCAAATAAGTAATAGATAAGGATATCCAATAAATTCCATGTCCCTTCCAGCACATTAAAATAAAGACATGACAAAACCATTATATATAAAAATCTCGATCGTATCAAAAACACCAAATGTTTTCTTATGTTCATTCGTCCCATAAATCTTTGGAAGAGTTTCACCTCATTAAATTTTCCTTTTAGATATCGCTAACAATTATGGTAATAAGAAATTCCGTTGGAAATTGGCCAATAGTAACAAAAGAATTATAAGACTGAATTCCCACCTTGCCCCTAGCCCTACCGCCAATACGGGCGGCATTTTCAGATTTATTTCAGAAGCAGGTCTTCCAAAAATTATTTAACTTTTATACTGACATATTTCTTTTTGTTTTTTAAATTTAATTTCCTTTTATAATTTATATTATAACAAATGATATTGGCGTCAATTACCTTTGATGCCAGGATGCTAATAAAACCCAAAAATCAATCAATCAATCAATCAATCCCATGAATGTGCAACTTTACCTCCATTCCTGCTTCATTTCTTCCATCTTGCTGTCCATCCTCTTTCAGTTGAATAGCCTACCTGATTCCAGCACCTAACCTAAACTTCCTAGTACATATCAGTACATATATTACTTATATAAATCACTTAAGAGAACTACTTACAGCAACGGATATGGGTCCCACCAAAACCAGCGCAGTCCAAAGAAAGTTGGAATACAATCTTTTCACAGTTCCCAAAGAGAAACTGCAGTATATACCAGAAAGATTCACCCACCCATCTGAGTAACCAGTGACCCTATAGGACAGTGGTTCTTGACCTTTTTCGGTGTCCGTACCCCTTAGTAATATATTTTCTCCTACCCTGGCTAGTACATAACATGTTTGCCTAGCATTCGTTTGACAGCAGTGACCCAAGCTCGGGACCATGAGTTTAATCTGTTTACTGGTGATGCCACTGCTGTGGCTGGGCACCACAGTGGGGGTTAGGGCTTGCCCTGCTGATGTTCTGGTGATCATCTACTCTGATGAAACTGAGAACTGAAACCACACACCCTTCAAAATCTAATAAAAATATAATACAAACATATGACAAAGATTAGTGACACAAACCCTGCTTAGAAATGTTTAGGTTTACTCAATTATTAAACAATTTTCAAACGACGAGTGTCAATTAGTAGGATATTATAAATGCACATTATAACTAATTTTGAACGATACTACGCAGTGCACACCAACACATTTTAAGCCAGCTCTTTTGCTGCTGCTGTTTCTAATTTCTTAAGTTAAAATACCCTTGGATTGATTGAATCAGTTCTTACATTTTTCTTTACTTTATTCACGATGGACAGCTCATCTTCAGCCATAGCAACCTAATCAAGAGAGGGGAAGTTTGTGCCTATTCCAAATTTACCTACTGCTGATTCTCTTTTCTTTTGACCTACTCTAGCATCAAAATCACACAAAAATGCAAATTGAGTCCTATGTTTTTTCAAAGATATTTCCAGATTTTCATAAACCTTTTCCAATTCTTCCTCTGTATGGGATGTTATTGATTCTGTGTGCACACGTTTCAATCATTTTCAGTTTATACTTCGTATCTAGGTTGATAATCTATCACTAATCCAACAAAATTCTAATATACTACCTTCATGTAGTTTGAAGCAAATTATGTCTCCCTTTGTACTATATAAGAATCTCCAATTACAATTTCATTCAATCCCATATCCCGAATCATTTTTCTAAATTCTTGTAGTAACACAGAAAGATCTTCAATAGACAGGGTCCTGTTTGTTTTATTCACGTGTGGGTTTGGTCAGTTTTTATTATATAAATATACATATTCATTTGAATATGAATATAGATATAGTCATGTATACACTACCATCATTCTTTCCATGGCTCTTTAAGTTGTAACTAGCTTATGTTATAGGGCTTTAGTAAGGCGCCCAAGTTTCTGGTATGACTGATTAAATACCTGTGTTTTTAGAGAGAGGACTTAATTTTCATAATATTTTTTTCATCAAAAGCGCTCTACACACACACACACACACACACACAAACATAAATAGATATAGAGAGACAGACATACATAGACAGATATATAGACATATATACATACATATCTATACATATACACATATATACATATATATATATATAATATACATATATATATATATATAATATATATATATATATATATATACATATATATATATATATATATATATTATATGTGTGTATGAGTGTGTTAAAGCAGTAAAAAATATGGATAAAAGT
This sequence comes from Palaemon carinicauda, assembly GCF_036898095.1. Taxonomy (NCBI): domain Eukaryota; kingdom Metazoa; phylum Arthropoda; class Malacostraca; order Decapoda; family Palaemonidae; genus Palaemon; species Palaemon carinicauda. Next base: position 71,501,897 of record NC_090750.1, read on the forward strand.
AAAATTTCCCACAGGACGAGCCTTTGCCCTTTTTTAAAACATTCAGGAACCTATGCACGTATAAATTCTATTTCAATTTTCTCTTTTTCCAATAATCTGATTTCGGATGGCTAAATTCCCGTTTTTTTTATTAATGGTTTTTACAGCAACAGCCGTTAATATTCAGATTGTGTCACACCGTTAGTAGAAAGAGCCTTTAACCTTTTCCCTTTTACGAAAAGCATTGTGATTTAAGAGCACGTATTTAATATTTGATTCTCGATAACCACGAAGAGCGTTCTCTCTCTCTCTCTCTCTCTCTCTCTCTCTCTCTCTCTCTCTCGTACATCCGTAGAAATGGTTTTATATATATATATATATATATATATATTTATATATTTATATATTTATATATATATATAATTATATATACACTATATATATATATTTATATACACATAAATACATATATATATATATATATATATACATATACATATACATATACATATATATATATACACACATATATATATATATATATACATATATAGATATTCATATATATACATATATATATACATACATATATAGATATTCATATATATACATATATATATATACATATTCATATATATACATATATATATATACATATACATATATATATATATATATATACACATATATATTTATTCATATATATATATATATATATATATACACATACACATACATATATATATATAAATTGTGTGTATATATATATACACACATATATATATATATATATATATAAATTGTGTGTGTACGTTTAATGAAAATTGATAGATTTAGATACAAAAACAACGAGCATAAAACTTAAAACCTTGTTTTCAGACTAAGCAAATAGTTTCTTAGTATAGTTTAACACTGAATTGCCTTCCTTATTCCTCTTTTTTTCAAAGCTTTCGAATATTCACTCGAATATAAAAGCGCACGACGAAACGACGAGAATAGAAGCAGGTTATTCCCTGATTCCCATTTCTTAGGCTGGTTTCTGGACGACCCCGCACTCAGGATGAAAGCAAGAAAATCCAAAATGACGCCGGGCATTGATTTTGTCTTCTGAAAGGATTTAATTATACTCTGAATTGGCTCGAGTAATTATTCATTTATTTTCAGTCGATGGAAGTTGAAACTGACTTTGGAGATTGAAATAGGTCATGTCAGGTCTGGTAATGGATTCTCTCTTTCTCTTGATATTCACGAAGGAATTGCCTGTCAACCGTCTCCTGATGTTGGAGTTGTCATGCGAACTTTATTTATCGTGTTGTGGAGATGACACTCACGCTTTTTCTTTATATTGGACAGTTCCCGTAACTGCTTACATCCAAATACATCAGATGTCATTTTACTGAATCGAGTAATTATTTACACAAAATTGAAATGTAAGAAGAAAGACTGCTTTGTGACTCGTGATGCTATACAGGTCTTCTTGCAATTTCATCTTCATAGAAGTTAATTAACATTGCATTCAAGCAGGAAATGGACAAAGGATCTTCATTATATTTGAAGATGTCGTTTATTATTCGCGAAGAACTTTACATTTCCTAGGATGACTGGAGAGACCTTCACTTGAAAGGATTTTGGGAATTTATAAGGTAATATATTAAAGACTATATAGACGTCAGTGTAAATCGGTTTGAATATTACAGACAAAAATAGTATGTTAAAGGAAAGTTACTACAATTTATAAAATTAAAGATATGAATCCAAAGTTGTATTTATCCTACACAATTGGCACTAAATTCCTTATGGGATTTGAATGGCATCTGCTCGAGACAGAATAATAACTAAATACAAATACATAATTGCGTTTTGACACTATAAAAAGGGGTAACAAATAATACGCAAATGGGACGTGGGTTTAATGGCTAAAAAGTTCTGTACGTCTACAACTGCAGGCTACTTGAGAATTTATTCGTTTACATTTTCGGATACAGGGAACGCTATCCCTTGTAGTTTCCATTAAACCATGAGGAGTGTTATTGAAGATTAATGAATAATTTTGAATTGTTAAATCTTAGCCTACAGAAGCAACAGTAAAACTCTCCGTAATAGAATTAACTAATTTGTGAATTAAACTAATTTGTGAATTAAACTAATTTGTGAATTAATGTCTATATCCTGTTTCATAAGGACGTAATTAAAAATTATATTGACTAAATAGTACAGTAACAATGAATTTGTTTTCGAAAAGAAAATGTTAATAGACTGAAATAAAAGACACTAAATTCAAAAATATTACATAACGTTGTATTAAATTTTAGCCAACAGAAGCAACAGCAAAACTCTCCGAAATAGAATTACTTGTGAATCAACGTGAATCAAATCCTACTACATAATCATGAAATTAAGTTGATATTGACTAAATAGTATCACTAACTGATTTTGTTTTCCCAAAATATGTTAATAAGAAATAAAACACGCTAAATTCAACAATATTACACATTGTAGCCAGCTTCTTATCAACTGATATTTTCTTGTTTATCGATGACTTAATAAAACAAAGTTTCATACTTTATGAAGACCGTTAACCAAATTTATGCTTCAAGTTTCGATCTTACTTTGAGTAATGCTCGGAGGCAGGTCTTTAAACGATCAGAAACGGGCAAGATATACGATTGAAACAGTCCAAAGTTGGTAATTCTGAAACTGATCGGAATCTAAAACATTATTAAAGGATCTCAATAATATTTTCTTCGTTTAAGTCTTTCAGGTTTTAGCCAAAAGAGATTGAAAAGAAAAACTTATGGAAAGGCTTATCTTGATTAACCTTTATGACAAAGAGCAATTGAATACGACGAAATGTTAATACATATGTACCTTGCCAGGGCTTTCCTTGCTAGCCACATCATTAACTGGAATTTTCGAATCCATAAGTATTTATCTGAACAACAGATATCCGGTAATAATATTCATATCAAACTAGCGGAACCCGTGTAAATTACACGAAATGATATTTTCAATACTAATTATCTTGTCCCTAACCTATACATGTTTGAATAAAATGTCCCGAGATTAATCTTATAATCTAGGTTATGGAAATTGATAGAACTCAATTTTTTGTCTAATATTTAAAAAGAGTCAGGTGCTCAAGACAAAATTGGGATAACTATATAAGATGTGCTTTGGTTAAGTAATCAAAGTCTAATGTGAATTTGTGAGAGTATACCATGAAATTATTTCCGTTTTCTTTAAAGCGCGAATTTGTAAGAGTATACCATGAAATTATTTCAGTTTTCTTTAAAGCATTACACAAAATATATAACACACACGCTATCGTAGCAATATATAGATTAGCTTGGAAAATGCAGAATAATTTATATGAAATATATTATGTACTCATGCTTAGCTGCAAAGAAATTTATTATTTCTTTTAAAATAACGATCCATGCATTTACATCAATAATCTGAGACTTCAAGTTTACAGTAGCTGATGTGTCTTGCCAATTTATATGTATAAGGATATTAGTAATTATAAATATACGAAAGAAATTGTTACAATGCACTAATATATTCAACATCAGCCATCAAGAAACATACGGACATACGACTTTCACAAGCAATGAGCTCCAAACCTCTCGATTCCTTAATGTCTCTCAAGCTTTTAATGAAAGCCTTTGAGATTGCATTTAAATAAATTATTTTTTTTCATACATTTTGGGAAGTAATGAGGTTCTCTAGTGGATTCCAATTGGCGTCATTAGCTTGAATTCATCTGTAAAGATTTGCGATTTACTGTATAAAATAGCGTGACATCTTGGACTTGTAAATGAGAGTGAGCTACAGCCTTCATCATCATCATTTTCCTTACTATCCAAACCTCAATCTTATTTGCAAGAGTAAAATTAAATAAATCGCAGGTCATAAATAGTAAACACAGTGCATCAAAAAAGATACTGTAAGGAAATAAAAAAAACAATCATGAAGAAAAATAAGGATATAATTATGATTTTAAATTTACTACATGATCGACAGTTTGGTCAAAGATGATATGATTGAATGATTGATTGATTGATATAAGAAGTATGCTCAGTATTGCGAAAAATCTCGTTCAGCAGATTGATACTCTCCGAGTTGATACTCTGCGAGTTGCCAGTTAGTTGATAACTGATAAAGAGGGGTGAATGCAACTAACTTTATTTCCACGGAGCATGAGTTTATATACATCCCGTTCCAAGCAAGAACGGCACAAATAATCAAACCTAATGATTTAAGAATATACGGGCTTAACTGGTCATCAGTGCGAGGGGAGAACGATAAAGATATGTTGGGAAAAAAAAAAAAAACATTACAGTGTATTAGCGTGTGTGATAAACGTGCGGTAAAATATCCTGTATTATGGATCGCAAAAAAAACAAAAATTCTGTCAATCTAAGATGTGCATCTACTACCGGAGACCAGACAGGATGGAGCATATGAATAAGAGATACTAATTCTTTTATTTTCAAAAGTGAATTAGCAATCATGAATCATACCATAATATCCATGAGTTGCCTGGATAAAAAAAAAAAAAAAAAAAAAAAAAAAAAAAAAAAAAAAAAAAACCCACGATCTGTGGTAAAATCACGTTGAGAAGGTTCTACTCAACTAGAATTCTAACTATCATACTTTGTTTGTGTTTAAATTCATCCCTAATATTTTGCATTATTCACTAATTTTTGCTACATTTCTCTTAATGGATTTGTTATGTTTAGTAACACCTAACTATTGAAATCATTCTTCTGATTTTGATACGATTTCGTATGATTTGTTGCTTCAGTGACTATGAAATTGATAGCTGTTTATAAATAACGCACTTAGCATTAGGAATTCATTCATTTATTCATTGAGTTAACGGAAGAAAGAATATATTTAATTGCCATTCAGTGATTATCATTATAATAAGAAGCCACAACTCTAGTTGGAAAAGCAAGATGCTATAAGCCAAATGGCTCCAATAGGGGGAAAATATCAAAGTGAGGAAAGGAAATAAGGAAATAAATGAACGATATGAGAAGTAATGAACTATTAAAATAAATTATAAATAATTGATTATATCATCATCCGAAGATTAATAACGGAGAAAGTATAAATATAAACAATACGTTTCTAATCCTGGTCTTCTCTGAAATATCAAAATAAATTATAAAACATTTTATAATATCATCCGAAGAACTAAGGGAGAAACAACATATATAAACAATACATTTCTAATCTTATTCGTCTCCTTGCCACTAGAATATCTCATGGTATATATATATATATATATATATATATATATGAATCATGTACAAACAAATGATTGACGACTTGAAAACAGTATTCTGAAGTTTACCCAACGCCGTGATAAGCTGTTTACTGATTAGTGGCAGGAACATCAATAGCTACATAGGGAACTTCCTGGCATGGTGGTCAGTTTTATTGTGTTCGTTTACAAAGAACTTTCTGGGTGAAGTGTCATTAATGGGACGTGCTGATGTATTAGTTTCTTGGTTCAATGGTGTTACGTTGGAGAGGTCATTTTATACTTTTCACACAATTATTTTTATTCTTTATACATACATACATACATACATACATACATACGTTCATATACATATATACATATAAAATATATACACATGCATATATGGATATAATATACGGATATATATATATATATATATATATATATATACACACACATACACACATGTATATATACACACACATATATATACACACACATTATATATATATACATATATATGTGTGTGTGTTATGTATGTATATATACATGTGTATGTGTGTATATATATATATAATTATATATATATAAAATTATGTGTAAAAATATGTATACTCACATTATATATATACACACATTATATATATATATATATATATTATATATATATATATATATATATATAAGCAATATCACATAAAAAAAGGAAAAGCAGGGAAAGACGTAATATGATAAAACTGTGTACCCTTATCGACTAGATAAACTGCCCACTCGGAGTTAATCACATATAACATTCATGAGTAAATAGTATATTACCAATCGTTGCATTGCTTCTACAAGTAGAAACAGAACTCCTATGAGTATTTAGACGTACCTTGTAATTATATTACCATTTAATATCATCACTCGCATTACAGTTCTTTTATCCTTAGAATTTAGGCGCAAGTTTTAGATAATAAATAGATCAAAGAAGTAAAGTACAGCATGAAAATATATCTATAAAACTCATATCTTTAAAGTATTGTATTTATATTTATGATGCAGAATATAAAATATATATAAGTATTTAAAAACACAACGTTTCTTTGATTCATTCTGCTTATCTCTTCCGCGCACTATCTTTTTTTAATATATTTGTAAATCAGTAATTTTGATTATTATACCCATATTAAAAATATTCTATATTTCCATGTTTGTTTTAGCTTTGACTTTTGAAATTATTATCTTGAAACCTTTGTTTCTCTCGATTTTCAATGTACATATCAAATGTCAATAGTGTTTCTCTCATCTCTGATATGGATTTCATCTCTGGTATTATCTTTCTATTATTTCTATCATAACATTTTCCCTTTAATCAGAAGATTAGTTCCATTACCAGTGAATGGTTCTCGTGACAAAAGCTTTCACTGATAAGGAAAGATAACGCCCTTGACACGATTTGTAACAAAGCAGTTCAGACATTACCATTTTATCATTAGATCTTCATTTCATTTCGCATTAAGAAAAAAAACTGTCCGTACAACCATAGACTGAATAGTTTCAAGTTTCAGAATTCAATATTGTAGTGAATAAGGGATCCATATCGAGAAGTAATCAACAACTTCATTGTTTACGGGTTGCTAACGCAAAAGCCCGTGTTCCAACCTATGATTATAGTGTTGGAGCAATCTAAAAAGAACGAAAGAAAACTTCATTGTCTGCTCAAGTTATTAGTTTAGTTTTGATATATAATCAGTAATATATGTAAACATAGCTATATATATATATATATATAATATATATATATATATATATATATATATTATATATATATATGTACAATCATACATATACACACATATATACATATACATAAAATATATATATATATATATATATATGTACATATAGTATGTATGTACATATATATATATATATATATATAATGTATATATAAATATATATATATATAGTATGTATGTATGTGTATATCAATATCTATATATATATATATAATATATATATATATATATATATATATATATAATATATATATATATATATATATATATAATATATATATATATATATATATATATACACACACATATATGATTGTGTGTTTGTGTGTGTGTGTGTGTGCGTGGTTGTGCGGTTGCGCGTGTCTGCTTGTGTATATCTGCGTGGTTTTGTTTGTCTATGTTGGTATTTACATGCATAAATACGTATAGTGTGGACAGAAGAACATGGAGGTACTTGTAATAAGAGTATTGGAAACTTCACATTATACGGTGGACTGGAGAGAGAATAAAAGTGACATTTGGATGTATTGAACGTCTCCTGTTGACCTTTTAAGATTTAGTAATTTATTTATACATTATGAGGTCTGTACAACACCGCCGCATACATACTATTTACACAACGTTGTGTCGCTTTAACTTTCATGATATGAATAGAGAGGATTTTAAAGTATTGCATGATAGATTACCTCATGACAGTAGGACCACAATAGAATAAGGGCTTCAAAGATATGAGATTATCTCGATTGATGTATATTTAGGGGGCAGAAGCTGATATAAACATAGTAGGTTTAGTATTATAAGAGCGAATAAATCGTTATATTATGTTCACGGCACAAAATTGTTACTATGTATAAAGTTTCAATCCTAAAACTTATTTAAAACTAACATATTCCTTCTATAGGTATAATATCACCTCTGGAAAAAATTGTGTGATTGATCTATCCATACGTTTTTCTAGTAAAACATAATAGAATGGGATATAGTCTGACTACGACATTTCATGAAGGATCAGATCTAATTCATATATGCGTAAAGTAGTAGTTAAGAGAATGTGAAAATTTTTGTTGTGAGAGAATTTAAATCGATATCATAAGTGCCAGCGGTTATCATCTTGTCTGTAGCCTAACACAACTTCTATTATCAATATTCAAAGATAGAGAGAGAGAGAGAGAGAGAGAGAGAGAGAGAGAGAGAGAGAGAGATAAATTATGTGGTTGATTCAATACATATTTTAGCTAGCCCAACAAATTCTATTATCACGATTCATATATCATGAGAGAGAGAGAGAGAGAGAGAGAGAGAGAGAGAGAATAAATTATGTGGTTGATTCAATACATATTTTAGCTAGCCCAACAAATTCTATTATCACGATTCATAGATCATGGGAGAGAGAGAGAGAGAGAGAGAGAGAGAGAGAGAGAGAAATTATGTGGTTGATTCAATACATATTCTAGCTAGCCTAACAAACTCTATTATCACGATTCATAGAGAGAGAGAGAGAGAGAGAGGAGAGAGAGAGAGAGAGAGAAATGTATTATGTGGTCGAGATTCAATACATATTTTGGAGAATCAAGTATATAATTACGTGCATTCGCCGAACAAAACATACAGCTCCTAACATCCGATTTCTGCGTAGACTAATTCACTACTTTTAGCTGAACTACGTTTTGACATGCCAGAACCGATCTCCAATTAGTGATCTGAATGGAATATATTCGAGCCACCTCTTAAGTGCATTTATTTTTTATTTTTATTGGTATTTGTGGAGATCATTCTGATGTAAATAAACCTCATTATCGTAGGACTTTCTTATTTGATTAATACTTGATTGTATGATGCTTTTCATACTAGTATCTAGGATGCAGGTATAACCTGATTGTTTCATTCCGATTATTTATCTGTTTAGACCAACTTCACTAAAACACTTAATATTGAGATTAAGTTACTCATAGGTCATTTGGAATTTTAAATGAGTATATGCGCACAATAAAGTACACACATACACACACACATATATATATATACATATATATATATACATATATATACATATATATACATTATATATATATATATATATATATATTATATGTGTGTATTTGTATGTATATTTATATATTTGTACATACATAACTGTACATATACACATGTAATATGTGAATATGTATACGCATATATATACATATATATATATGTATATATGTATATATATATATATATATATATACACACATACATATACATATACACATACATATATACACATACATATGTGTTTACAACAGTAAACATTTTATGCAAAACCAGATTAGAATATATGATTACAAGAAAGTTAATGAACTTGATTTAAGTAAACAAATTAGGATATTTTATTTGGATAACGAGAAAGAAGGCAGAATTTTTAATATTGATCACAACAGCAAATTCTTTTGATGTACAAGAAATCCCTTTCCCAAAGTTAAGTGGAATTTTATTGTAAATAAAATATACCAGATGAGATCCTTCTATATATATATATATATATATATAAAAAAAGCCAACCACCTCAGATCAGAGAAAAAAAATTTCCTCCTTTTGATGTACAAAAAAAATCCCTTTCCCAAAACTTAAAAGTCGAATTTCATTGTAAATAAAATCTACCAGATGATGTATTCCCCTCAAAAAAAAACTTCCAGCTCGGAACATGACAAAAAACAAACAAAAGATTGCCTCCATACTACCAAGCTCCCCTCTAAAAGCTATTAAACAAGAGGTTTGTTAGGCCTCGAAGATAATGAAGATGAAGCTGAGGAGGCCCCAAAGCCTCTCCTGATCTGGCATCGCCCTGTTCGAGGGAACACTGATAGAGCACAAATATTCACTCCTTCACTTTCGATCGAAGTCAGCCCTTCTTAGCTTTTCATCAATAGAACATTTCAATGAAGTCACAGCTTCCTAGTTAGTTTCGTTACATCTGTTACATAAGGTGAATGTTGTTAAAAAAGACTTTACTATTTCCTATTTAGGTCATTTAAAGAGCTTTGTATTGCAGGATACATTGGAATAAAAAAACATCCAATCTCTAGCATTTTAATCTAAGTTGTCTTACAAATGAGAATGTATTTTCATATCTATTTTCTAATATATCTTTAAAAAGATAATCCCACATAAACTAATCCCCATTCTTTTCCTACTGAGTTAGATGATGGGAATAATTAAAATGTTGCATTTTCCTTTTTTCACTTCACTTTTATTATCAAAAAGAATATTCACAAAACCTATATTTTCCTAGTTTCTTCTGAGTTGCTCTAAGCAAAATACCTCATCTTTCCTTCCATTACTTTCACTGCATTTAAAATGAAGAGAATGAATAAATGATCTCATATATATATATATATATATATATATATCCAGCTTTCTGCTTATGTGTGTTGTTCAAGATGGTTATGTTCAAGGTAGATAAATAAAACGTGATATTGTAATACTAAAAATCTAATGACAAAAACAATATTTGATTGATGAAAAGAATTGTTAGTTCAATATAGCGACGCTCTTGTATGATATTTTATTTTAATTAATCCGTAAGCTCTATATGAAAGAAATTAATTACTGAATAGTTCCTAAAGGTCATTCTAATAAAAAATCCTCTTACGAATGTTTAATATAGTTTTAGTCTTTATACTCTTCACTTTGAAATCTGAAAGTGTTATCTGAGTATAGAATACTTTTAACTAAAATTAGTTCTTGCATTGAAAAATTGGTCGTTTTTAAATGTAAAAGTATATGAAAATAATGAACATTATATATATAATATATATATATACAGTATATATATACATATATATATATATTATATATATATATATATATATATATATATATATATATTTATGGTTCATCGTGGTACGATTAATACTTTTGTCTACTACCACAGTAATCATATTACCTTCGGAATGCATGTATGCTTCATATAATCTTTTTTATATATGGTCCAATAAACAAAGCAAAAACGAAAACTTCAAAACACATCTTAAGACAAAAGTCAATTAATTTTTTTTTCCGAATATTGTTTTAAATTTATAGAACTGAGGTTTTGTATTTAAAATTTGAATATTGAAGAAATTTGAAAAATCTTACTATCTATGATTTTGGTTCTTTCCACTTTATGGAAAAGGTATTACATTTCATGAACATAAAAAATAATTGTCTCTATCGACAAAAATACTTATGAATAGGTCCCATTGCCTGGCCCTCTTTGGTTCTAACTTGACCGCTGATCGTGTGTGTATATGGTCAGTCTCTTGGGCATTGTCCAGCTTGATAGGGCAAAGTCACTGCTCCTTGCCTCTGCCATAATAAGCGGCCTTTAAAACCTTTAACCATCGCTAAATCTTATGACCTAAAGCAAAATCAAAAACATCACTGTTCCTTGCCTCTGCCATTCACGAGGCGCCTTTAAAACCTTTAAACATTGCTAAATCTTATGACCTAAAGCAAGATCAATAACATCATTGTTCCTTGCTACTGCCATTCATAAGCGGCCTTTAAAACCTTTAAACATCGCTAAATCTTATGACCTAAAGCAAGATCAATAACACCATTGTTCCTTGCCTCTGCCATTCACGAGGCGCCTTTAAATCCTTTAACCATCGCTAAATCTTATGACCTAAAGCAAGATCAATAACATGATTGCAAATTCCCAAAGGAATCAACTAATGAAATATTAAAACTCACATCATAAATTCTTAATCCTTCGGAGTGTCAATCAAACGTGAAAACAAGCAAACCATCAACAAAAACATATCTAATACATTTCTCTCATTACGATCATGCAATCACTCAAGCCTGAAGAAGAACACGTTTGATTAAAGATTTAAGCGGCCATTGGAAAGTTTTTATTGATATCCAATATGGATTCGAGAAAAAATATTCCGTCCCTGACTAATTTCGGATTCCTGGCTGGATATCGTCATCTTTTTAAAGCTGAAAGGAATCTCAATCTCTCAAGTTCTTTTATAGACAATGTTTATCCATCAGTAAAATAATCAATTATAACATTAAATTAGAATTTTAACATTGATAAAAATGGAATGTATTTAATTTTCTTGTTTTCCATATACACCCGAGATGTGAACAGATTACCAAATAAGGAAAATGATAGATAAACATGAAACATATGAAAAGGACTATTTCAAAGAACAGCTCTATGATGTATTTCCTAAATTATTCTTGGCCCTGAACCTCCAAAATCCGTCACCCCACAAAGAAAAAAAAAATTAATTAAACATTCAAGTCCCTTTTTTTTTTTTTTTTTTATCAAAAAGAGGTTATTGACTAGAAGCTCTTCTTAATATAATTTTCCTTAGAAGCAGTACAAGACTATGTATTTTGGAAAATTATTATCTACTAAAAAAAAATAGTTACAATGAAATAGGACTCCTTAACCTACTGTCCATAAAATCTTATGACGATTTAATGGCTGTACAAATGAATCACTTTTCGACTTTTATGGCCAATTGTCCCTAATTTATATCGGCGTTTAATTATTAATTCATCGTTGATTACGAAATGCATCCTGCCTAATTAAGAGTAGCAAATAAACTGCACAATGCCCTGTTCAGCAATTATTGCGAGAACATTTGGTTACTGGTAAGGAAGATCGATGGCAAATTAGGTCGACCTTAGGGTAAATTTGGTGCCTGGGAGGGGTTCGAGTTATGTTGATTCCTAGTCTTTGATTCCCGGTATTATGATTCCTGGTGAGTTTATTCCCAGTATTGTTTATTCCAGGTAGTTTCAATCCCATCCTACAACTCAATGCCGAGTAAGTAATGAAGACCTGGTAAAATGTCAGCGAAACCCTTAGAAGATTGTTCTTAAGTAAATGATCTATTGGCTTCATTACCCTTAAAGGTATGATCAGTCGGGAATCAACAACACTGGGAGTCAACTTGCCGGGAATCAAAATACCGGGAATCAAATGACCCGAATAAAAAAAAAAAAAAAAAAAAAAAAAGAAAAAAAAACGGGAAGCAACATACCGTTCACCCAGAGAGATATGACCCTGCAGCAGAAACAGCTACTGCAGCCGATCCTTCCAGAGTCAGTAGTTTGAACATGTCCGCGTTTATAATTTCAGACACTTTCTTACGTATGATTAGGTATTTAAAAGTCTTATTTTACATATAAACTCTTATTTCCAAATGGCGGGTTCAGAAAAAAAGGTTGAATAATTTTCTATTTTATGTGGGTTTTGATTTTCTGATTGCATTTATATATATTTCCCTATCCCCTTGGCATTCTTTATCAGTAAAATCTATTAACTGAATTTTTCCATTCACATATCCTTAATTTTCCATGTTTACCGTAGGTGAAAGTAAATATTGTCAAGTAATAATAAACCCCAAGCACACGAGAAGAGAGAGAGAGAGAGAGAGAGAGAGAGAGAGAGAGAGAGAGAGAGTTGGGAAAGATTTCATGAAATCACTTCGAAATTGGAAATTCAAATTATCAAACAGGGCATTAGCTTCACGACAGAGCAACGGAGTGTGACGACAATCCTATCTTGTTATTATATTCCTTTTAAAAACAGAACCCTAAATAATTCCTAACCCAAAACTTAAATTAATGTGATATGTTTTTGGTTTCTGGGAAAATTTGGAGATGACATTTTTCCATTTAGATGTAAGCTATTATCTTTATTTTTTTTAATACGGCTACGATTATGTATTGCTTATAATTGCAGCATAATGTATTCTTCATATTGGAGGTTTCCTTCAGATTTCAAGATAAACGATCCTCCAAAAATAGAAAAATATTTTTCCATTTTTGTATCCTACTTCTGCTTCTGTGTATATTTCACCCAATTGACATTGGTTTTATTATGTGTAATATTAAGATACTACAACTATTAGTTATAAGGATGAATTCTGTTTCTGCTAAGGTACTTCAAATGATTCTGCTGATAAGAAACCAGGATGATACCCAAGTACACTGTCAAAAACGAATGAACCGTAATTTCAATCTATGTATGTGTAAGCAAGGACA
>NC_090750.1:71518436-71520936 GCF_036898095.1 Palaemon carinicauda
TCATTATATATTATATATATATACACACACACGCATGGCAGTAAGTGCATATGTGTGTTTAAGCCATATATAACTTCCTATGAACAGCCAGATTTTATATAACGCTGTAACATCACCATTGGATTTTCACCCATTGACATTTTTCTCTCAATTTCGGAGGCTATCGTATTTCGAAAATATTTACTCAATACATTTACTAATCCCCCTAAATAGGTTCTTATATATTGATGGAATACTCAAGTGCATGCATATGTTTGAAACCTTAATGGTATGACAAAGAATAGTCGCCGTCGTCATCATCATCATTATCATCATTGCCGTTGTTGTCATTATCAAAACCTATTTTATTCATTTTTACGAACCAATGTTTTCTAAAAAGAGTAAAGTATGGTTAAGTTTAATCAAGGGATACGAAAAAGCAAAGGGCAATATGTAAATCAATAATCATAATTATGAACTCGAATAACAGTAAATAATGATAAAATGATCCAATACGGAAAGCAATTTCTAGACTGCATTATATTCCCTAAGGCTACTGGGAAATTACTTTGATGATAGCAGCATAATCATTACGTATATAATAAACTTGTACCATTTAACTATAAATACAAGGGCAAACGAATTTACTATTGCTTTCATCCTAACCTCTCTTGATTAAGGTAAAAATAGGACTCATGTTTATAAACAACTGTAAATATGCTATCACGATATTACGATGATGTAAAAAGCTTAAAAGAATGTCAACTCAAATTTCTCTCATTTGTTACTGAAAGAATAAATTTTGAGCTGGAAATTCAATCACTTTCACTCTTCTTTGGGTCATCATCCTGCCATTACCATTAACAGACGTGAATCAGCTGTGAGGATATATTCTAAATTATCATGAAATCTCACTATATTCACATGACTTCCTTCACGGATTGAAACTCTGTTAACGTATTTAATTGGAATCTAAAGCATTAGTAAATGGTGTTATTTATAATTGTGACTCTCCAAAATCAAACCATTGTTCTCTAGTCTTGGGTAGTGCCACAGACTCTGTACCATGGTCTTCCACTGTGTTTGGTTAGAGTTCTCTTGATTGAGGGTACAATCGGGCACACACTTGATCTTATTTCTCTTGTTTTAAAGTTTTTATATTTTATTTAGGAAATATTTTAATGTTACTGTAATTAAGATATTTAATTTTTCTTGTTTCCTTTTCTCACTGGGCTATTTTCCCTATTGGGGCCACTGGGCTCATAGCATCCAGCTTTTCCAACTAGGGTTGTAGCTTAGCAAATAATAATAGTTCCACAACCCCACAAAAAAACAATTATCATCTCCATTAGGTCTTATAAGCATTAGTTTAAGGAAAATATGCATTCGCATGCATGTGAACGATAAAATTTACATTTTGTTTATTCTCCTCTTTTCTACCCATGCCGTTTACAAAATACTCCAACTTTACCCGGTGATTACACAATTAAGTTTCCTTATATTACAACTTAATAATCGTTCATTTTATTTTGTGTTTTTCTATTTTTTTATAAAATATTACAATAATTTCATGGAGAAGTTATTATAGAACGATAATGACTATATAAAGACTTGGAGTCATTGATTTTATGTAATATGGAAAGTTTATAGGTCAAATATAAAACTACTATCATTTTAATGCCAAGACATTTTTATAAAAAAAAGTAGAAAACAATAACTACTCAATTACTAGAAACTATTATGATATTTTCATATATGCATATAGATTATATACACACTATATATATATATATATATATACTATATATATATATATATAATATATATATATATATATATATATATATATATATATGTGTGTGTGTGTGTGTGTGTGTGTCAAACTGAAATACAATTCAGATAATGAGTACCATACTTCCTCAGTTATGTTTGTCCATCATCATATTCTAGAACAGTCGTAGGAATGTTTGAAAAAGTTATTTCGAAGTGAATTAGAATTGAAGACCAGAACCACCGGAGTCCCTCGCAGAAAAAAAAATAAAAGACAAACTTCATTCAACAAAGATCCTACCATCAACTAACATTAAGAGAAATTCACAAACAACTATTTGTGCCGTTAGAGAAGGTGGGAGGACGCAGGGAAGATGTTGGGAGAGAGACCACCCGATCGATAGGTAATCCCCCTCCGGACTAACGGCCTCTGGAGGTCACCCTCGGCTGTATTTTCGAGGGTGAAGTGACACTAATGGATTGGCGTCTCCCAACTGCCTTTGAAGGAAAGCTATGGTCTATGGAAGAATGCTATAATAATCCTTTGAGACTGTAATGGACAGGAGCCACTTATTTTTTAACGATTTTCGTCTGTATTCGTAAGAAACCTCTGAGACTGTAATGGACAGGAGCCACTTATTTTTAACGATTTTCGTCTGTATATGTATGGAAAGAATTTTTGAGTTTCTTTAAAACGGAATGATACGGATTGTTAAGCTTCATCCGTCATGGAAATTAATTGAATTTGTCG
>NC_090750.1:71533436-71543436 GCF_036898095.1 Palaemon carinicauda
TCTTTGTACCTCAAACGTGTGTGTGTGTGTGTGTGTGTGTATATATATATATATATATATATATATATATATATATATATATATATATATATATATATATATGATAAATTTTGCACATTTAGACGTGTTTTTCATATTCAAATAAGCCATATATATTTTTGATACAATTTCTTCGTGGCCAAGTGGTTTAGTCACTGTCTATACAGGCTTGCCGGACCAGGGTTCGATTCCCGGCCGGTCACAAGCTCTTGGCTTTGTGTGATTTCGCCTGGGGCACTGATCCCGAGGTCGTTAAGAGAATCCAGACATTAATGTATCAAAAAAAATATATATGGCTTATTTGAATATATATATATATATATATATATATATATATATATATATATATATGTGTGTGTGTGTGTGTGTGTGTATACACATGTGTGTGCGTTCTATTTAGCGAGAAACATAAGCTATACATACACACACATATACAGTATTTGTGTAACTCCAACGTGAAATGGAGAGTAGTTTGGTCACTTGCTATTCAACCAATATGACTTTGATAATAGATGTATGTACTGCGAAACGTACCACGTTCTCAAGTTAGACTGTTTATATGCAAATCTTTAAAAAAAAAAAATCTGTAGACATTGTCTTTTAGTAGTTAAAAAACTAAATAAATAAAAGATTCCGTGGTATATTTTGTTGTCCTCAAATGGTTAATTTAAAGAATAATTTAAAGAATAAATATAATAGATTTTTGTACATTATACATTCGTAAAATGAATTGTGCACTAATAATTTGGGGCCGCAAACATTTCTAATTAGTACTAGTTATATTATGTATTTTACACAAACAAATAACACTTATCTTCATACAAGTGAATTTGGGCAATATTTATTATGAAAAAAAAAAATCCAATTTGCTTTAGTAAGCAGTTTTCAATAGTTCGTAAGTCATCACTGGACATGGTTCACTTTCTTAAACATCACGCCAGATTTACGATATTTGCGTTACGAGGAAAACATAGTAACTTACGAGGTCTTTCGAATAATGGCAAATTGTTTGGAAGCAATAAGTAAAAGGTCAACAGAAGCCCAAAACATAATGGTTCAGTATACCCGCCAACACTTATTTTTGACTTTTATGTTTTATTATCGAAAGCGAGTTAGAATTTAAAATATTGGTTATATAAAGGTAATAAAAAAACCTACTGATTACTAATAAAACGTTAGAAACTAATTTCTATAGCAAATTAGTTTTTTTTTTTTTTTTTTGGGGGGGGGGAATAGCAAAATATTCGTTGCTCAACTTCACTCCATAGAAGCTAAGTGTTATTTTCTCGTGTACATTAAACAATATAACTAGCACTATTTAGAAATCTTTGCGGGCCCTTATTATTATTTATAAATTCGTAAACAGTTCCTCTTACAAATATAACTTATAAGGTACGAAGTAGGTATTAGCAACTTCCACTAATTCTAGTTAAACTTTTACTCAGCCTAATATAATATTGTGGTGTACTTAATTGGGTATATTATTCAACTAATGTATATGCTATTTACAAAAGTTATGGTATCTTATCATTAAGAAAGAATTAGCATAGAAAATCAGCAGAGATGAACCAAAAAAACGCCAACTAATGAAAAGTCCTCAATTATAATTATATAGCATAGGAAAAGATAACAGTTCCATCATTCTTAAAAGATAAACAGGATAGTAAAACTATCCAAAATTCAAAGGCGTAAAGAATTTTTACTCCCATTCCAACATACAATAAAACTTCCAATAATGCTAAGGTAGTAAGTTGGTTAGGGCACCAGCCACCCATTGAGATAATACCGCTAGAGAGTTATGGGGTCCTTTGACTGGCAAGACAGTACTACATTGGATCCTTCTCTCTGGTTACGGTTCACTTTCCCCTTACCTACACATACACCGAATAGTCCTGGCTTACTCTTTACATATTCTCCTCTGTCCTCATACACCTGACAACACTGAGATTACCAAATAATTCTTCTTCTCTCAAGGGGTTAACTACTGCACTATAGTTGTTCAGTGGCCACTTTCTTTTTGGTAAGGGTAGAAGAGACTCTATAGCTATGGCGAGCAGCTTTTCTAGGAAAAGGGCAATCGAAAATCAAACCATTGTTCTGCAGTCTTGGGTAGTGCCATAGCCTCTGTATCATAGTCTTCCACTGTCTTGGGTTAGAGTTCTCTTGCTCGGGCACACTATTCTATTTTATTTCTCTTCCTTTTGTTTTGTTAAAGTTTTTATAGTTTATGTAGGAATTATTTATTTTAATGTTGTTACTGTTCTTAAAATATTTTATTTTTCCTTGTTCCCTTTCCTCACTGGGCTATTTTCCCTGTTGGAGCCCCTGGGCTTATAGCATCCTGCTTTTTTCAACTAGGGTTGTGGCTTATCAAGTAATAATAATAATATTAATAATAATAATAATAATAATAATAATAATAATAATAATCGTAGGTAAAATGAAGATACATAAACCTTGGGATCAAACGCACGTGCAAAGTTAACAAGGATATAGAGGGAACACGATCTTTGATATCTAAAGTAAAGCTTAAAAAGAACTTCTTGGAACAGTTGGAAATATACTGGAGTGAACCAAGAGAGAGAGAGAGAGAGAGAGAGAGAGAGAGAGAGAGAGAGAGAGAGAGAGAGAGAGAGAGTGTGTGTGTGTGCTTGTCCTGGGGATAATTTAATTAAGAACTGTGTAAATAGAGGCCAGTGACCGACGGCAACTTAATCTACTTGTAAGAGAAAATTCTTCTTAATTTTCAGTGTTAAATCTACGATATTATGTATACTTTTTTTAGCATAATTAGAACACCTGAATGAGTTTCTGATTTCCAGACGAAACTTTCCAGGGGAAGAACCCGGAATATTTGTTCGAGGTAATTGCAAGCAGTTTCTTTTGCCTTGTATTTTTTTTTTCTTATTTTTTTTAGTGTTCACTGTGCCATTTAATCGTTTGATTCTTTTTTACCTTAAAAAAAAATTAAATCTTGGTAATTTCCCGACCGAGCGTGATTGAAAGTTCAATTATTTACATCTGCAAGTAATTGTTTTCGACATTACAGCGTAAAATTATGTTGATTTATATAATCTATGTTAATGCCCTATAATCCAAGCACAATTGGTGTTAGCAGTAATATCACTCTTCGTAGCCTAATTCTGTATATTTGATTCAAGTATACGTTCTTATGTTATATTTTCAAATGTTTATAAATCATAGAAATCTCAGAAAGAAATAGGTGTTGTGCCAAATTTTACCTTGGCACCTTAAACTTTTCATAAGCCAAAGTTTTCTGATTTATCCTTCTAGTTCATAATATGACAATATCTTGAATAGTATGCAACCCCATAAAGTGTAATTCATCTGTATGTTGCGAGTTTTTATGATAAAATACTTTTAGTCTAGAAAAAATTACTGCTAGAAATCCATTATTACATGAAGAATTCATTCTTACAACAAAATAAGTAGGATTAACGTTTACCTTACAATGGGATCGATTCTAGGACTTGAAAGCAAGGCTATGTCGTAAACAATATAGCTAATCAAGCCATCGAATGAGGGAAATCAAAGACTGCACACTTGTCCCACTTAAAAGATAGATCTTATAAAGTAACACTAACCTATATTTAGGAGCAAAAAAAAAAAAAGTAATTACGATAAAAGATACATGAATATTTCTGGATGTCCAAGTTTTATAATTAAAACTAAAAAGAATGTCAGTCATCTCCGAGTTATAAAATATAATGTCCACGTAGGATTAGGCGGTTTGAATAAGGACTCGTTACCTCCGCCAACGAAGTTGGAAGGAGGTTATGTTTTCGCCGTTGTTTGTGTGTTTGTAATGTGAGTGTATGTGTGGCGTGTGTATATGCGTGAGTGAACATCTTCCTGGCAACAATTTTAAATGTAATGAACCTCGCAGGATTTAACTGTTATATAAAAAGCTGGAAATTATTAAATTTTGGAAGGTCAAGGTCACAGGTCAATGTCACAGTCAAGCAAAATGACCAATTCACGTAATCAGCCATATATTTGGACATCGTTGCCACAGACACTTACAACTTGGTTCATATTTGAGTGTATTAAAATCCACGTCAATTAATACAAGTTAAGCTGAAAGGTCAAGGTCAAGGTCGATCAAAAGGTCACGAAACAAGCTGTTGCAGTGGAGGTCTACGATCTACTGAGTGTCCCTCTAGTTTTACTTATAATTTAGGTAAATAACACACCAAATTTGTCGGCTGTAAAAGGAAAATGACTTGCTATGTGTCTTCCCTCTTGCTCATCATCTTTAATAATGAAGAAGAGCACGTTCTCACGTATAATAAGAGCCATTTCATTAGTCGTTGATATTCGTATACTGGCTTATTTATACTATTTAAGAATAATCAGACAATACATAGACCTTGCCGTCTAATCTCAATTATATTTCAAGAATATTAACCCCCATTATTAAAATTAAGTTTAAAGCACTCTCATCTCTTATTTTCGTAGTGAGATAATCTAATGCTTTGGAAATCAGCGGCAACAATCAATAGTTCTCACGATTAAGAACGAAGAGGTTCAGGATCATAATTGAGTCTTTCAGGATAGATCAAGTCCTAGTTGGATGGCAGATAAAAGAATGGTTCAATGTAAATATATGATCACACACACACGCACACAGGCACAGAAAAACAAACACATTAACGTAGATTTATACATGTATTTAAAGATATATCTATAGACTTACTGTATATATGCAGTTTTTATATACATACATACATATATATATATATATATATATATATTATATATATATACATATACATATGTTTACATATATATGTATTATATATATATAAATATATATATATATACTATATATATAAAGAGAGAGAGAGAGAGGAGAGAGAGAGAGAGAATTATGCAGTTATGCATGATCGCTTGGGTTTTTAGACTTGAAATCTTATCTTATTACCCATGAGGAATCCAGATAGACCAGATAGATATATATATATATATATATATACGGTATATATATGTGTGTATGTATATATATATTATATATATATATTAGTTTATTAGAGAAACTATATATTTAACGATGGAAGATATAAATGAGAATACAAAGAATGTACATTATTCCGAACTTACCATTTATCATTATCTTAATATTTACAATCATAAACAAAATAAATTATAGGACAATGTCTAATAGGTGAACAGATTAATGAGATAATAGTAGACATAGCGACTATAATGTTGCTAATAAAACGATTGATTCATATATATATATATATATATATATAGAGAGAGAGAGAGAGAGAGAGAGAGAGAGAGAGAGAGAGAGATTCTCACTTCCCTTGAAAATTCCTGCTGCTATTAGCATAATTCTCTCCACACTTTACTGTTTAAAACATTAATCTATTTTCTCATTTTTCCGCATAATTTCAACTCTTAAACGAGATCACGATTTCCCTTTGGGATGTCAAAAGAAAAGATGCGGAATTCTCGCCTTAGGTAATTACACATAGTTTTCTTTAACGTTTTTCTTTATGGATTAAAGCACCATTTAAGTCACGTTCTTTGATTAATTTTCTTTTGAGGATTAATGAGAGAGAGAGAGAGAGAGAGAGAGAGAGAGAGAGAGAGAGAGATAAAAGATCTAGTTTTCATTTATTGTGATTTATTACACAACAAAAAATTTATGGATTAAAGCACCTTTTAAGTCACGTTTGTTTGATTAATTTTCTTTTTGAGGATTACTGAGAGAGAGAGAGAGAGAGAGAGAGAGAGAGAGAAAGAGAGAGAGAGAGAGAGAGAGAGAGAGAGAGAGATAAAAAAGATCTAGTTTTCATTTATTATAATTTATTACACAACAAAAAATTTATGGATTAAAGCACCTTTTAAGTCACGTTTCTTTGATTAATTTTCTTTTGAGGATTACTGAGAGAGAGAGAGAGAGAGAGAGAGAGAGAGAGAGAGAAGATCTAGTTTTAATTTATCATAATTTATTACACAACAAAAAATTTATGGATTTAAAGCACCTTTTACGTCACGTTTCTTTGATTCATTTTCTTTTTGAGGATTACTAAGAGAGAGAGAGAGAGAGAGGAGAGAGAGAGAGAGAGAGAGAGAGATAAAAAAGATCTAGTTTTCATTTATTATAATTGATTACACAACAAAAAAATTTCGCCAGTTTATTTTAAAAGTTTCATTAGAGAGAGAGAGAGAGAGAGGAGAGAGAGAGAGAGAGAGAGAGATAAAAAAGATCTAGTTTTCATTTATTGTGATTTATTACACAACAAAAAAATTATGGATTAAAGCACTTTTAAGTCACGTTTCTTTGATTGATTTCATTTTGAGGATTACTGAGAGAGAGAGAGAGAGAGAAGAGGAGAGAGAGAGAGAGAGAGATAAAAGATCTAGTTTTCATTTATTGTGATTTATTACACAACAAAAAATTGTGCCAGTTTATTTTAAAGTTTCATTAGAATGGAAGCGCCTTGTCTTGATTGAAAATTCAATGTTTAATCAATTGAGCTGATTGAACTCTTAATTAGCATCATTTTAATCTTGACCATTTTCATTTAGACCGTACTGAAGCCAGGTACGACTAGGGAATCTAATTAAAGTTCAAACCAATTTAAAAGATTATGATCAGTTTATTGCAGGTGTGTAATAGCTCAACGCTTTATCGATGCAATTGATACATATCTTCGTTGGTTGCTGTAAACTCGTGAGACCGAGTTATCTCTTTATTCGTGTGATTGTTTACAAGTCTGTCTCTTTGTTTGATTCAATCTCCCTTAACTACATATTTCCACATCAGTTACGAACTGAAAAGGGTATAATCATCAGTGTATATCAAGTCTCTCTCTCTCTCTCCTCTCCTCTCTCGTCTCTCATCTCTCTCTCTCTCTCTCTGTAATTGTATCCACAAGCAAATAAGTATAAAATGATGATAATTGCAGTTCTGATGCCTGTTAATAATAATAATAATAATAATAATAATAATAATAATAATAATAATAATAATAATGATAATAATAATAATGATGATGATGATGAGGATGATGATGATGATTATTATTAAATAATAATAATATTAATAACAACAACAACAACAATAATAATAACAATAATAATAATAATAATAATAATAATAATAATAAGAGAGAGAGAGAGAGAGAGAGAGAGAGAGAGAGAGAGACGACAGCCATAAAAATGCACTGCTAGCATAAAACCTGCTTCAGCTAATATCTGGATTGGACGGCAAAAAACCTCGCTCCTTCCACTACCTGAATGCCCACATTAGAAAAATCTCTTTTCATCCCAGGTCAGGAAAGACAGATTTTCTCTCTGGCTTTTCGCGTATAATGCCCGGCGTTATATGCCGAACGACAAGCATAAACAGTATTTTATGACCCGTGCGTGACACTATCTAAAAAAAGGAACAAAGACAAGAATGGAAATAAAGACGAGGAGAATTATCATAAAATTAGGCAGGTTCTTTGAAGTGTATGGTTGTTACAACGCAATGCTTGAAATGGAATTCTGAATAGGTCAGTTTAACTGCAATTATTATGCTATTACCCAGTTCTATGTAATTTCAGTTAGCCTTACATTTCTAAGTTGGTTATTTTTAAAACAAAAATTTTTAATTCTGCTGTTTTCAAGTTAAACACACAGATTGCATGTTAACTTCAGTAAGCACTACATTTATAAGTGGGTTTATTAAAGAGAAACATTATTAATTTTCTTGTCTTCAGGTTAAAAAGAGAGCTGCACAATATTGAATACATGCCATTTATATCTTTTTCACATTTCGCTTCACAAACATCAATGAACGTACAGATGAACAAAATTTAAAAGCAAGTTAGTGTAGCCCTGTCGCGTAGTAATATGAATAAATGAGTGGAGTGAAAAGTAAGTCATTATAAAGAGTAATTGTACTGCATGTGAATAGACGTACAGTTATCTACCAAAAAGGTTTATGCATTTATAATGATGAGATGAAAAAAATAGTATGTTGTTACGATACCAAGTAATTACCTATACAAAATATATATGTAATGGTAAATGTGTTTAAACCATAATATACCCTGCAATAGATGAATTTTCATTAGGTATTCGAATAATAAAAAATGCTATTTGATGAAACATTTATAAATGATTTTCTTGAATCTTGAGATTTTTCTATTTATAATAATACAAGCTCAACACAGTTAAGTTAATAATATATTAATATGATCGCGCTTTACATTAGATAATAAAAATGAATTACCTGAAAAAATTTTTTTTTTTAAACTACTAATTTGAAAGGAAAGCTTCATTTATTGTGTAGGTGCCTTGTGTTGACTTATACTTAATTTAACAAGTATATAACTGGAACTTAACTCCAAAATTTTAATCCCCTAAACTACTGCACAAACGATTGCTCATTAATGATTATAGGGAGTTCAGATATACGGAAATATGCTGTTTATTATTAAGTTTCAAAATATTCCGATTGTAGTATATGATTCAAAGACAATTATTTATAAAAATACACATGTGTAAATGTCTGCAGTAAAATAACCAGATTTGATTGTGAAACCTGTTGGGTTATTGAAAATCGAAATAAGAGAGAGAGAGAGAGAGAGAGAGAGAGAGAGAGAGGAGCGAGAGGAGAGAGAGAGAGAGAGAGTGAGAGAAGAGAGGTGTCTTTGTAGTTCTCAATCAGAGAGGCCTAATTACTGGCATTGCCATCGTCCCCTCATTTAATGATAGGACAATTCACATAGTCATATATGTTTAAATAGGGAGAAAATTCTCTTAGTTTTCTCATATTGATTATCTTACCTAAAAAAATCGTTAAAAGAATTTGAATAGAAATAAACAGTTCTTCAATGTTTTAAATTTGCAGTTTGTTCTTGCTGGTAGCTATGTTTTTGGGGATATTTTATAGTGTGTATGCAATTTTTTTTCAGTTACTTACGACAACATGCATATGAATGATAAATGTTTTCTTTTGACTTCAAGTGATATTTTACCCAACATCGAAGTCTCTTTCATTTTTTTAATAAAATACCAATAAATATTGGGAAACAGGATCTCTAGGACGTCAAAGATGAAAAGTTGGTAGAATCCAGAAATAAAATTTATCTTCAACAGAAGCCAAAAAAAAAAAAATCTATTTTTAGTACAAAATTGTACCCTGTTACTGCGTGTATCAACTTTAAAGAACAGATGTCAAAAGCAGAGCTATTGGTTTAGCAACAGTCGGGAAAGATAAATAAAAAATAAATAATGCCATTTATGATACCAAAATATCTATATGACTCAAAAGATTCGTTTATTATGTGCTCTTAATATTTGATTTACTCTTTAGTACTTACTGAAGGTCTCAATTTTTTTTTTTAATTATTGAAAACTAATCAGGACCTTCCTATTTCTATCATATAATGAATATTGTTCTCCTGTTAAGATAGAAGCAGCATTCTTAAGCCTTGACTAACAAGCAAAAATGATCTACAATGGAAGATTTCTTTCCCGATACCAGCATTTCAGATTATATGCTATACTTCTTGTCCATGCTAACGAAGCTTAACCCCAGTAAAGAAATCCTATTGTCTGTGATTCTATATATCAAAAGCCCTACTTAGCTTCCGAATGTCTGCTTCGGAATGATCGTAATCGCATTGCTTTTCACTTCATAAGCTTGTTTTTAGTATTTCCTTTCACGGAGATCGTTCTTCTAGTGTTTGTTAGTAACGTATTTCTAATTTCATCATTCCTCTCGGGGTTGATTTTGCTCCATTACTATGAAATTCGTTGCTTTCAATAGAAGATAGGGTGAGAGGCTCTTTTAGGGTAACGTATCAATTGCATATTGTTTTTTACGTATTCTTACGAAGGATTTAAAAAAAAGAAAAAAACCTATTGGTATAAGGAGTAATGAACAGTATTAAACAATATAATAAGATAATTGAAAAAATATTCATTTCTTAGC
>NC_090750.1:71548436-71553436 GCF_036898095.1 Palaemon carinicauda
ATAAGCCCAGGGAAAAATAGCCCAGTGAGGAAGGAAATAAGGAAATAAATAAATGAAGAGAACAAATTAACAATAAATCGTTCTAAAAAAAAGTAACAACGTCATAACAGACATGTCACATATAAACTATAAACAACATCAAAAATAAATATGTCATAAATAAACTATAAAAGACTCATGTCCGCCTGGTCAACAAAAAAGCATTTGCTCCACTTTGAACTTTTGAAGTTCTACTGATTCAACTACCCCGATTAGGAAGATCATTCCACAACTTGGTAACAGCTGGAATAAAACTTCTAGAGTTACTATATACAATAGGCAACGTGAACTCAATCACATTGCCACTTAATTCACGGCACAGGAAAATCATCATTTCAAGTAGAAACTTAACTCTGAACAGATAGAAACATATTAAGAATGTTGATTCAAATAACACAATAATTATTGTTTTATTTTATGAATAATCAAGTCGTAGACGTAAAAATATCCAAGTTAGAGCATTTCAAATAATTTATTATTCTGATTGATTTTTGTGACCTTTTAAAAACTGAAAAAAAATAAACAGTTCATATACCTTGGCTGAGCCGCAATTAAAGTTTAATATAATTATAATAAAATATCCGAAATCCCAAATTTCAATTATCCAATTACACAAAGTTCGGAATTCTTCTGTGTTCTTTCGTCGTTTTTTAGTCACCGTCAAAGAGAGAAAAAATAATATTCAGTAATTTTATGGGTTCATCAGTCTGAAAAGATCAGTTTATCTTATATCTTAATTCTCTTCCTCTTATTTTGTTAAAGTTTTAATAGTTTATAAAGTGATATTTATTTTAATATTGTTGCTCTTCTTAAAATATTTTAATTTTCCTTGTTCCTTTCCTCACTGAGCTATTTTCCCTGTTGGAGCCCCTGAGCTTATAGTATCCTGCTTTTCCAACTAGGGTTGTAGCTTAGCAAGTAATAATAATAATAATAATAATAATAATAATAATAATAATAATAATAATAATAATAATATTAATATAAAACACCGAAAAGCCACTAAAATGAATTATATTCTTATGATCCAATTTAACAGCCCTTTGTGAAAAATATGAAATGGAATCTTTATCTTCAATTCTACTTGATTATGTTCCTTATTCTTCGCATTCTTTTTCAAATTCTCCATTATCTTTATGAAATTCCTCTCCTGAGAGACTTCCTCTCTGGCTATCGCAATTTTCTATTGTCAGCATGTATTCAGAGCTTATCTTATAGAATCATTCTGTATATTGTATTTTTCCCTTCCCATTCCTGGAAATATTTTCCATTCCGCTAATGTATATATCACTTAAGGTAAAAGTACTTCATCCATAGATAACGCAGAAATACGCCATATGTTTCGAAACTGGTTTGAAGGTCGGATGGTTAAAATAAGAATGAAAATAACAATTATAATTATTAACACAAATAATAATAATAATAATAATAATAATAATAATAATAATAATAATGATAATAATAATAATACTAATAATAATAATAATAATAATAATAATAATACTAATAATAATAATAATAGTAATAATAATGATTATTATTATCATTATTATTATCATAATAATAATAATAATAATAATACTAATAATAATAATAATAATAATAATAATAATAATAATCACTCGTTAACTTCCTATAATTTTAAATATCATACTTATGAAGTATTAAAGCCCTAACAATAGAATTATGAAGTACAATAAAATGTTAAATAAGTTAAAAAATTACTGAGTCGTTATTTTGTTAAATTAAATGAATGGGCTCATGATAATTACTGTCACTTGTAATGAAGTCAAAAGTCAAAATTATCATGACAAATAAATATTTAATTAAAGTTTATCCCTTGTGAATAACAATTATAATTATTAACACAAATAATAACAATAATAATAATAATAATAATAATAATAATAATAATAATACTAATAATAATAGTAATAATAATACTACTACTACTACTAATAATAATAATAATAGTAATAATAATAATTATTATTATTATCATTATTATCATAATATAATAATAATAATAATAATAAAAATAATAATAATTATAATAATAATAAATAATAATAATAATAATCATTCGTTAACTTCCTATAATTTATATATCATACTTATGAAGTACTAAAGCCCTAACAATAGAATATGAAGTACAATAACAAGTTAAATAAGTAAAGAAATTACTGAGTCATTGTTTTTGTTAAATTAAATGAATGGGCTCATGATAATTACTTTTGCATATACTGTCACTTGTAATGAAGTCAATAGTCAAATTATCATCGACAAATAAATATTTAATTAAGTTTAACCCCTTGTGAATTATTTCGTAATTAGGGATATTAATAAGAATATGATTGATGGGATGGCATTTCCAATTCATTATGTTCAGAGTAAAATGATGAACAATTCTTTTATTCATGGAAAGTAAGGTATTAAAATATCAGATTCAGTTCAGTTGAAATGTTTATTCTAAAGATTCAGTTCAGTTGAATGTTATTCTAAAGATTCAGTTCAGTTGAAATGTTTATTCTCAAGATTCAGTTCAGTTGAAATGTTTATTCTAAAGATTCAGTTCAGTTGAAATGTTTATTCTAAAGATTCAGTTCAGTTGAAATATTTATTCTAAAGATTCAGTTCAGTTGAAATGTTTATTCTAAAGATTCAGTTCAGTTGAAATGTTTATTCTAAAGATTCAGTTCAGTTGAAATGTTTATTCTAAAGATTCAGTCAGTTGAAATGTTTATTCTAAAGATTCAGTTCAGTTGAAATGTTTATCTCAAGATTCAGTTCAGTTGAAATGTTTATTCTAAAGATTCAGTTCAGTTGAAATGTTTATTCTAGTCATGAAGTTAGCATCTGATGCAAGGATGGAATCCTTTATTTTCATAATTTTAAAACTTGACGTGAATTAGTTTTGGGATAGATTAATCTCACTTATTTAAAAGTATATTCATCCTATAAAAATTTTATTTCTCTGCACCCCTAGATAATGCAGGCAAATTTAATTAGGTTATGTCCAGTATGAAAAGTATTTAGATTTATTGAAACGTCGTTTTTGCACATTTAGACAATTTCCTTAACACTCAGTCAAACACGTCTAATTTTTGTTTATTGGGAGCGTTTTGTAGGAGTGAAATTCTAAGATCAAGAAATATGTATTTTTTTTTTATTGAGACTATCCATACAAATTAAATAATACCGATCAGTTATGATTTTCTTTACGTATCCCAGAATTATGATTATTCCAATTTTCTTTTTCTTTTTAATTCAGTCAACTTATTGTCTGTTTTTTTTTTTTCCTATGAAATCCAAAAAGTTTGAAAGTCTTGATATGTTGATATGTCTCTCATGCAGAACGGAATTGATCTGTTTTAACTTGACTACAAAGAGCAGTGGGGGAAAAAAATAATAAATAAATAAATAAATAAATAAATAAAATTGGTGAGATTGAGTACCTGACACAATCTCCACACACAAGAAGGGTTTTAATAAATTTGATTCAATAGCCTTGACATTTTAGCCAGAAATTTGTTGTATATGGAATAGGAAATCTATTAATTTGCTTTGAATACCTACAATCACTGTATAGACACAGCTTGTGCTGGTAGATGGCATGGATAAGATATTATTCCACGATCTTGCTATGGAATAAGGAACTTATTTCCTTATATGCAAAAATCTTCATGAAAAGTATTAGTCAATATAATCTTTTGAAAATGTACGTGTTACGGATACGTTTCACAAATTTCAAATGAGAAATATACTGTAGGTAGAAAGATCATTTAGGAAAATCCTAATTTAGGTAGATTTGTGAAAGCCCTATGTTGAATTATTATTATTATTATTATTATTATTATTATTATTATTATTATTATTATTGCTATCTGTGTTGTATTCCATGTCTCAGGTTGAGCCACATTCATAAGGTACGTGATATCATGAGAATGGCAGAAGCCAATAACCTCGCATTCTGTGATGACATTTCTGTGCTCAGGGCCAGAAATCTATTGCTAATGAAGATATTGCTGCTGTCATCTCTCCCTGATACAAACTCCATTGCTTCCCAGTAATAACATGAACGCAGCAGATATAGAGAATTTCAAATTTCCTGAAACCAGTAAGAATTACGTCAATAGGTACTGTGCCAATTTGAAGTTTATCTCAAGACTCAAGGTATATCGCAGGAAATTTATGATAAAGCAATAACATAAATTTCAATTGACACTGAATGATTCAGTAAACTTAGAATTATGTTTTCAAAGTTTAGATAGTTCGGCCTGGTAGGAAGTATGCTACCTGGGAAGACGGTAATTTGTCTTTTTGAGGAAAAAAAAAAAATCTAGCATCCAGAAGCGCAATGAAGATGCATACGTACTGGTCATTGAATATAAGGTTATGAACATCTGTACATTAGCTTTTTGTCTAGGTGCATAAAGTAGCCCTTATTGTAGATTTAATAATATTGAACATGATATTGCGTTAATTTCATGTTGGTGCCAAAAACAGACTGAACTCACGGTTCCGAGTTGGGATCTACCTGCTGCCATGCGAATGCTAGGCGAACGCGTTACCACTGTACTAGCCAAGAGGCTAATATGTATTTATAGCAATTTATATATAATTTTTGCTTCGAACAAGAAACTTTTCAACAAACAGTATTTTTATAGACATAACAGATTAGGGGAAATGGCTGAATTTATTTAGTAATTCTTGTTTCAATAACATCTCAAATTCCTAGGATTCAATAAAATGGCAAAGATGTTTTTTTATTTACAGATCTAACCTGTATTAAAATTTCTAAATCGACTAACAGCTTAGTAGTTCCCAGTCCCACTGACCTCCACTCACTGTGTGTGTGTGTGTGTGTGTGTGTGTGTATATATATATATATATATATATATATATATATATATATATATATATATATATATATAGAGAGAGAGAGAGAGAGAGAGAGAGAG
>NC_090750.1:71555936-71560936 GCF_036898095.1 Palaemon carinicauda
TATATATATATATATATATATATATATATATATATATATATATATATATATATATATATATATATATATATGTATATTTAAAGGTATTTTAGAGTTAACAATATCCTTTCCTTTCTATATCCAACTTCATTTAATCTTCATATATCAAATATAATTCGTGAAGAAATTTAAAAATCTACATTTGGATATTGAATTTATTTTTTTTACTTACAACTTCCTCCGGATCTGTGTTAGTATTTATAGGCATCTATAAGACTATCCATAAGATTAGGTTTTTTTTTTTTTTTTTTTTTTTTTTAAGACATAAATTATATGGAACTATTATTTCTTCATATGAATATGGATATACCACATAAACTTCAAAGAAAATTTTACGAACTTCTGTTTGTGAGCATTCCCAACAATTCTACTTTAATATGGCAATACCAACTAGTTCGGATGATGAAAATAAACTCCAGTTTGGTAATGTTATGAAGGGATAGAATATCGGATGTAACTTAATCTATGTAGTTCTTAACTTTATATAAAGTTATATTTGCCTTTCGGTGTGCTAAGAAAAAGACGATTCAGCACTTTTTCTTGGATTATAAAAAATATATATATCATATGCATTTGTAGGATATAATTATTTCTCATACTTTTACGATGGAAAAAAATATATCGATTATACCAAAGCATTACAATCCCGGTACATTCAGCGATATATATATATATATATATATATATATATATATATATTTATTTATTTATTTATACATAACACAAGAACTACATCATTAAATGCAACAGTACTAGTCCAATGCAGGACAAAGATCTCAGACATGTTATTTCATGTCTGGGGTTTGGCCATATATATATTTATATATATATATATATATATATATATAATATATATATATATATATATATATATATAGATAGATAGATAGATAGATAGATAGATAAATAGATAGATAGATAGATAGACAGATATGAAGAGAACTTAAGTAACTGAATAAACAGTATTTGTGACCACGGTCTTATGGGATACTGTTGATATATAATGAACTAGAAAAAGATAAAAATAGCCGAGTATGAAAAATAATGCACCATTATACAAAGGAATGAATGATGAATATATTAGAATAGTTCTCCCTCCTTTAAGATGGAAAACATTATGAAAAAGAGAAGAAAACACCAGCGTTGAAGAGAGAAAAAAATCCATATTTTTTCTTTCTTTGAGTGATGTGAATAGAAATATCTATTGTCATTAGGGACAGGCGCTGAATTCCTGGCCAAGATTCAAGGAAGAAGCTGAAGCATGACAGGATGGAAATTATGAGAGGACGTCCAAGAGCCTTGAGCCTTGGCGAAGGATTCTTTAGTTTTTTCTCTTCTTATCTCCTTTCTTAGATCTTTTTATAATCATAAGCTTATTTTCTTCACACGTTTCCTTTCCAAATACCTTCTCAGTATACTTGAAATTTGTTGGATGCTCCCATTTATGTAAACATTTGATTAAAACAACGAAGAACATATTGGTTGCATTACTTATATAATTATAAATGTATTCTGTATAGCACACTCACAGGGGTCATTACAGAACTATGTTAGTTTTGAATTCATAGAAAATTTAGTTGGAAAAGTCACATAAAGAAAGCATTGTAAATCTCGCATATGTAATAAAGAGGTGTCTGGCTATATATATATATATAATATATAATATATATATATATATACTATATATATATATATATATATATATATAATATATATATATATATATATATTTCCTGCCATGCTCAGGGGGAAAAGTAGATAGTCATACCTTGGTGCCAGAGTCAGCTCGAGAGATGCACTCGAAAACCACACACTCCCACAAACTGCCGAACCAGCGAGTTATAGTTAGGAAAGTGGGAGGGGGTGAGAAAGGTTAAATGTGTGTGGGTATGAGTGCATGTGCATGTGTGCACATATCTATCTAAATATTTGAATGTTATTTTTGACGGTTCGGGTACACTAGTTTAATATATTCAGTAAATATTCTCGAAAAAAAAGTCACACTTTTATTTGGTCTTATCTTTTTTTCTAACTTAACCAGCACTTGCGTTCCTGCATTTTGGTTAACGTTTTTCATTTTCTCGCTTGGCGATAAATTTGCATCACTGGCGCACTTTGCAAGACAAATGTATCCGAGGATGCGTAAAAAAACTCGGCTGTAACTTTTCCGTTGACATTATTGCCCATAAATACTTGTTCTAGTTCAGAGGAGATGAGTGACCTATTTAGTTATATACTAAATGCGGTTCGCTGAGTCTTATAGTTTTTGCTTTAGACTTTAACAATAAAAGGCATCTATAGATTTCATCTCCCAGCATCACTGAAATCTGCTGCCAGAGAGAGACAGTTTTTTCAATCATGCACATCTTAGAATCATAGATATATACATTATATATAAATATAAATATATATATATATAATATATATATATATATATATATATATATATATCCCCTATCTAATAAAGAGCAAGTGTCTAGCTATATATACATACAGAATATATATATACATATATATATATATATATATATATATATATATATATATATATATATATGTATATATTATATATATATATATATATATATATATATATATAAAAGAGATTTTATAAAATAGATAAGAAGAGACATCGGAAGATGAAGATGAAAGAGAAGAAATATAAAAACAATCGTATAGGTTGAAATAAAACTGTAGTCTATCACATTTATATTTATGTTCAGTCTTGTGAATCGATACAAGATGAAGATGAAAGAGAAGAAAAATAAAAAAAATAACAATAAAAGGCATCTATAGATTTTATCTTGATCTTTATAAAAGAGATAAGAAGAGACATCGGAAGATGAAGATGAAAGAGAAGAAAAATAAAAAAACTCGTATAGGTTGAAATAAAATTGTAGTCAATCACATTTATATTTATGTTCAGTCTCATGAATCGATACAACTATCCTCCAACCTTCACGAAAACTCAAAACCCAATTCTCTTCGCCGCTCATAAATATCTCGCGAAGAATACCAGAAACGACCCAATAAAGTTCGACGCATATAAAAAAAAGGTCCTAAAAAAGGTCCTATGATATAATGCAAATCGTCATAGGATCTATTGGAAGCGAGAATGAGACTTCATCCATTTTTGAAATCCTGAAGATTTCTTGTTACTACTGTATTCCTAAAATATTTTATTTTTCCTTATTTCTTTGTTTCCTTTCCTTACTGGGCTATTTTCCCTGTTGGGGCCCCTGGGCTTGTAGCATCCTGCTTTTCCAACAGGGGTTGTAGCTCAGAATTTAATAATAATAATAATAATAATAATAATAATAATAATAATAATAATAATAATAATAATAGAAAAATTATGAGGAGAAGAATATTTTCCCCATTTCTAAATCCTCCCTACCATAATTTCGAGTAATACATTGTTACAAATCTTTTCAAGAATCTTAATGTAGCGTAAAGTTGGATCGTTGACAAAATATATCGATATACATATTTGAGAGTCAACTCTTTGTTAGGGGATATTGAAGGATATATCTCGCTTCTTAGAAATATTCTTTTATCCTTATGACAATATTACTTCAATGGAATTATACTCGCGAGAAAATAAATCTTTAAGTACACTACTCATTAGTATTCTCTCTCTCTCTCTCTCTCTCTCTCTCTCTCTCTCTCTCTCTCTCTCTCTCTCTCTCTCTCTCTCTCTCTCTCTCTCTCTCTCTCTCTCTCCATATATACATACATACATACATACATACATACATACAACCATTATATATTATATTATATATATATATATATATATATATATATATATATATATATATATATATATATATATATATATATACATATATATATATATAAATCCTCCCAGCTGAAGCAATTGCAAGACATTGCGTGTTTATCACTCATGCTATTTTCACTTCCTTAACGACTGCGAAATATGGTCGTGGTTTGCTGTAATTTTCCTTCCAGTAATTTTCTATATTGACTGAAATCGTTGTCCCATTAGATATTTCATTAGTGTAATGATTCCAGATTTCTTTTATCGAATATTTTAGACATATTTTACTTTTATTTTGGGAGGAATAATTTAGATAACTGATTTCTATTTTCATATAAGCCCCAGGATTATATCATCTATAGTCAATTTCTTTTAGCGATGCAGAATTGCACCGACTCGCAGCGGTGCCCTTTTAGCTCGGAAAAGTTTCCTGATCGCTGATTGGTTGGACGAGATAATTCTAACCAATCAGCGATCAGGAAACTTTTCCGAGCTAAAAGGGCACCGCTGCGAGTCGGTGCAAATCTGCCTCGATAAAAGAAATGGACTATAGAATGTGTTTAACTCTTATTTGGAAGGCATGGAAACACTAGGTAATGTTGCAGATTCTCTCTCTCTCTCTTTTTTTTTTTTGGTATGTAACCCCCTGACGTTTACGTTTTCAGTCTTTTTCTTGTTCATGTCCTATTTGGCCTAGAAAGTTAATTGGTTATTTTATTACTGTACTATAATCCGGCACCAGTGGACGTATCATATACTATATGATGTTGAAGGGCATTTTAGCACATAACCGATAAAAGGAAATAATGACAGACCATGAGTGATACATCTTTTCGATAAAATGAATCTGCCCCGTGAAAACCTTATGCTATATTTATATTACCAATGCACAATGAGAAGATCTCGATGAAAATTATTGATGATATTAATAATGGAGAATACTGCAGACCGAATAGAGTAAAAACTACCATTAAAATTCTTAAGTAATATAAATAAAAGATTTCTTTAGGAAATAAGACCAAGAAAATGTAAGCAATATGGGCACAGATTAACCTCTGTCCCGGTTAACTATCATATGTAATTGGTATAAAAACGGAACATAATTCTACTAAATTGGTGGATTACTGATCTTCTAATAAAGCTAAATTACTTTTTCTTTAGCATCCAGCGTAGTATTTTC
>NC_090750.1:71565936-71570936 GCF_036898095.1 Palaemon carinicauda
CTGCCCCCTTATCCCTTCGAACCTCGCAACAATGACTCCCCGTTAACCAAATCCTTCGTTCACCTTTTAAGGGTTGGTAATGACAGGCAGAGCGAAGTTTTTTGTGTGGGCGACGAAGACCTTTGGGAAACGTCCTCTCCCACCTGCCATAAAGAAGAGATAAAATACTGGTCGGTTGTGAGTTAAGATACGTCCATCGTGAATGACACTTCAAGTTTCTCCTTCTATTTTTTTTTTCACTTTTTTTACCAACATTCTATTTCATATGCATTATATGTAGATATTCTATTGTGCTCTTAGTCAAAGGTGAGGGAAATATAAGAGAGAATATAGCCCAAAGCACCTTCATTCTTGATACATACAAAAAGGCATGTGGTTATAGGATGGTAGTGGTAAGTTAGGGCTCTGATGTCACCGTCATAATACATTATGCGAATACAGAAGTCATTGGTTTTATCAATGTACAAAAATGCAGTTCGAATAGGGCTTGCTGCTTACTCCGGTCGCCTTGGTGACCGCTGAGGTAATAAAAGTAGGGGATTCAGCATAAGAAACTTTATTTGTGGTAGATAAAGGGGGAGGGTAGGCTGCGGCACCCTAGCAGTACCAATCAAACTCGGCTGATTCCCTTGTCACGCTAGGAGGAGTGAAGAGAAAAAAAGTCCCCTTTTGTTTTTGTTTTACGTCGGCTACCATCCAAAATTTGGGATGCCTTGGTAGATAGACAACAGCAACAACAAATGCATCTGTTTCTACTTCACTGCAGGACAAAGGTCTCGGATATATATGACCTTAATCATCCCTGGGGTTTGCACTTTTTCATCACCACGCTGTCGAATGCTGATTGGAGATGATGGGAAACTTTGATATGATCGCTCATAGCAAACCAACCAAGTAGGGCGGAGATATCCCACACTGGAAGTATACGGCTGCGGATGCCAGTATGCCGCTGTACGTGGGCAGAGTCCATAAAAAATAAAAATACAAACAACCTGGCAGAGTCATGGCGGTTTCACCGCGGAATAGTATATAAGGTGGCGGAGAATTGGCGTACAGGTGCCTCAATGTACGGCCTCGTATGGCCGCGTGCAGCTGCATGCTGGTATCGCACGGGTGCGGAGGCACCGCGAAGGAACGTCGTACACTACGTGTGGTCAGCTAGAGTTCTCAGATGTTATGCAAGAATTTTCACTCCAAAACGACACTTAGCTGCTGCGTACAGCTTCGCATGGCGTCAAAATCGTATAAAAGGGCTCGCTAAATATATACCATAATAACTGTGATACACACACACACACACACACACACACACACATATATATATATATATATATATATATATATATATATATATATATATATATCTGTACTAAGTTGGTCTGCTGTGAGCGATAGACTAAAGTCTTTCACCATCACAACTCCACAGTGACCCTCGTGGTGACGAAAAATGGCCAAGTCCCAGACATGAAAAAGACATGTCTGAGGCCTTTGTACTGCAATTGATGTTGTTGTTATAACCATATACATAAATACATACATATATATATATATATATATATATATATATATATATATATATATATATATATATACATATATATATATATATATGTGTGTGTGTGTGTATGTATGTATGTATGTATGTGTGTGTCTGTGTGTTTTCATCTTCTTCCCCCATCCGGTCCCTCCAACATTCCTTCCCATCACGTCCATCCATCTCTCTTAGCTCTCTTGATTGTTTCTACCTCCTCTCTTCCTCTCTTCCAAAGCCTTATCTTGTACGTTAGATATACTACACATTCTTCTTATATCTTGACTCTCCCTCCTTTCCAGTAGTGATATTCCAGCCATCCCCCTCACCATCCTCATCTAGGTTCTTTCCAACAGTCCTTCTTCTTTCCTAGTAAGTGTACAAGTTCCTGCCTCATATGATAGTACAACAATCCTAGTTGATTCTTTCTATTTTCGCTATACTTCTTTCACACTCTATCTCACTGCTTTCTCATTATATTCCTTCGCTGGTATTATTGATCGTTTGTCGTTGAAATAATTATTCTGCTTAGGTATTGAGTCACCTTTCTCTTGAATGTATGCTTGTTCATTTGCTTCACTACTACTAATCACTTTCTATGTCTTTCCAGTGTTCACCTTCAATTCTTTTCTTTCTAGGGCTTTTTTCCATGCTGAAAACTATATGTATATATATATATATATATATATATATATATATATATATATATATATATATATATATATATATATATATATATTTATATATATATATATATATATATATATATATATATATATATATATATATATATATATATATATATATTATTTCATAAGTGACTGCTGAAGCACACACCCATAATAAACACGAGCATAAAATATCCTTTTGCCCTAAGCAGCTATTCGGATTCCTTACTCAGTTTGTTAATTTAACCTTGTTGACACATACCGTCAGTTTCAAACGGCACGTTTATATGCATGTACAGAATTACATATGTACACAATGGGTCTCTTATAAATATTCTAAACCCCACATTTACATGAGTCACCGTTCCCATTAATGAGAAGTTTGAGATGGTACACGCACAAGAGAATGACACGTCAAACGACGACCATCCCTCCTCTCTTGAACAAAATATGCCATCCCACACACTCTATATCACGCATAAAACACACATTTGTAATCCTTGATGTTAGTGCTGCCCCCTTATCCCTTCGAACCTCGCAACAATGACTCCCCGTTAACCAAATCCTTCGTTCACCTTTTAAGGGTTGGTAATGACAGGCAGAGCGAAGTTTTTTGTGTGGGCGACGAAGACCTTTGGGAAACGTCCTCTCCCACCTGCCATAAAGAAGAGAGATAAAATACTGGTCGGTTGTGAGTTAAGATACGTCCATCGTGAATGACACTTCAAGTTTCTCCTTCTATTTTTTTTTTCACTTTTTTTACCAACATTCTATTTCATATGCATTATATGTAGATATTCTATTGTGCTCTTAGTCAAAGGTGAGGGAAATATAAGAGAGAATATAGCCCAAAGACCATTCATTTCTTATACATATAAAAAGGCAAGTGGTTATAGGATGGTAGTGGTAAGTTAGGGCCCTGATGTCACCGTCATAATACATTATGCGAATACAGAAGTCATTGGTTTTATCAATGTGCAACAATGTAGTTCGCACAGGGCTTGCTGCTTACTCCGGTCGCCTTAGTGACCGCTGAGGTAATAAAAGTAGGGGATTCAGCGTATGAAACTTTATTTGTGGTAGATAAAGGGGGAGAGTGGGCTGCGGCACCCTAGCAGTATCAATCAAACTCGGCTGATTCCCTTGTCAGGCTAGGAGGAGTGAAGGGAAGAAAATTTCCTTTTGTTTTTGTTTTACGTCGGCTCCCATCCAAAATTTAGGGTGCCTTGGTAGATAGACAACAGCAACAACAAATGCAGCCGTTTCTACTTCACTGCAGGACAAACGCCTCAGATATGTCCTTAATCATGCCTGGGGTTTGACCATTTTCATCACCACGCTGTCGAGTGTTGATTGGAGATGATGGGAAACTTTGAGATGATCGCTCATAGCAAACCAACCTAGTAGGGCGGAGATATCTCACACTGGAAGTACAGCCGTGGATGCCTGTATGCCCTGTACGTGGGCCGAGTTCATAAAAAATAAA
Organism: Palaemon carinicauda; assembly: GCF_036898095.1. Lineage (NCBI taxonomy): Eukaryota > Metazoa > Arthropoda > Malacostraca > Decapoda > Palaemonidae > Palaemon > Palaemon carinicauda. The sequence goes on from NC_090750.1 coordinate 71,569,622, forward strand.
AATAAAAATACAAACAATCTAGCTGAGTCATGGCGGTTTCACAGCGGAATAGTATATAAGGTGGCGGAGAGTTGGCGTAACGGTGCCGCAATGTACGGGTTCGTATGGCCGCGTGCGGCTGCATGCTGGTATCGCATGGGTGCGGAGGCACCGCGAAGGAACGTCGTACACTAAGTGTGTTCAGCGTAGAGTTCTCATAAGTTATGTTTGACGACGTACCGCTATGTATAGACAACGGACTATCGAGGGATATATTGCAAAATTTCACTCCAAACGACACTTAAGCTGCTGCGTACAGCTTCGTATGGCTCCAAAATCGTATAAAAGGGCTTGCTGAATATATACCATAATAACTCGTCATTTGGACTTTTGCCTTTGCATCCTACACATCATATTTGATCCATTGCGTGATGGACGGATATCCACAATTTACATACTTTTGATCCTGGAAATATCACAGAGGTGTATTCCAATACTGCAATGATGCCACAATCACAACGATTTATGGAAAAAGTAAAAATTACCATCAGTTGAATGAGAAATATTTACAGCTATAATAAATATAAGATGGAAAAATCGATTTAGAGTCCTTTATATCTATAAACTTACTACTTGCTGGGTCCTGTAACTCGTCAGGACCCTGTTCCATGGCATCCTCGAACTCCTTTAAGAAGGGAGTTGATACTTGAGATGAATTAAATAAACTGCGTATAATCTCGGATGTGTTCGAAGTGATTACGCAATCATCTCGTACATTTCGGATGAATACGTAAAATTTCGGACTGAAAACGTACCAGACTGAGCGAGCCAGTCAGCAGACAAAATTTGAACTTGTTTAATTCTGAAATCGACTTTGGACAGTCTCGGAAAGTAATTTTTCTGAAATCGACTTTGGACAGTCTCGGAAAGTAATTTTTCTGAAATCGACTTTGGACAGTCTCGGAAAGTAATTTTTCTGAAATCGACTTTGGACAGTCTCGGAAAGTAATTTTTCTGAAATCGACTTTGGACAGTCTCGGAAAGTAATTTTTCTGAAATCGACTTTGGACAGTCTCGGAAAGCCCTGTACCACCCCGTAAAGTCACGTACAACATCGGACTGAATGTGTAGCATCTTAGACTGCAGTTCGGGGGGCTGTGGACAGCCAAAATTTCCCGACCTAGCCTGTACGAGGTAGTACGAAATCCAGTGTGAAACCCCCGTAAGTACAGCTTTGCTGATCATGGCGATACGCAAACCCTTTCACAACGTTACCATCATTGCGAAATGGAAAAATGTTACAGATATCACTTGAAAATAATATTTTAAAATATCT
>NC_090750.1:71578436-71585936 GCF_036898095.1 Palaemon carinicauda
AATTTTAAAATACTTCAATTTTGAATTAGAAGGAAACACAACTATTTGATAAACTAGTATGAAAAACAGCAGGCAATAATGTTATATTCATATTTGCCGTATATCATAATGTATATATTGCAATCATTCTCTTACTTTGGTTTCTATTTAATTAGCATGGTGTATAATACACATAAGTATACACACAGGATTTATGCTATTACATAGGGGAAAAAATATCTCTGATAACATTATCCTAAAAAAAGTGATTAACATTTAAAAGAACACAAGAAAAATATTACATTTACATAAAAAAAAAATGTCTATAGAATGTGACCCATGATAATAAACAAAACATATTCATTATAACGCAAACTTTTGTAATATAATGCTTAAGGTATTTTTTATGTCAAGTAAAGAAACAGGTGGAGAATATGAGCTATGAGAATACTAAGGTAATTCTCGTTACAACCCCACCTTTGATATTACCATAAGCTTATTAATATTAGGTAAAAGAGTACTTAAAATTCTTAAGTATACTCTTTTATAAGGAATTTTATAAACATATATAAAGATAAAATGAGCAAAGACTTTTTTTTTTAAATAATACCGTAGCTCATTGATATATAAGAGAAAATTTGAGTTATTAAGATAACTGTAGTGGAACAGAGAAATTATTTGAGAGATTCGTTTATCAGGTGAAGGATGAAGAAATATGGTAATATGTTTTGGCCAATGCAATTGATAACTGAAAAAGAAAGAATGTTGAATAGATGTCATTTTCATGATGGGTTTTATGATGGCTTTCAGTACATAATCTCGGTGAAATAACTTTTCTATTCACATTTGAATCTTGGTTATATGATTATTAGATCAAAATAAAATTATATGCTATCAATAGCCCATTAGGAATATAGAAGAGTGAGTACACCAGTCATTGAAAATGAAGCATATCATATACCTTATCAGATCCTGGATTCAAATGTAAATCAGTCATTCAGTATGGTTTATCCTTTTAAATTTTGACACTCACTTATAAATGGGGTGTATATTAATTTGATATCGTCTTTGGTCAAGCATTGAATTTGAGATTACAATGAACAAACACATTGCAGTCCAAAATGTGTATAAGAACAATTGTCAACTTTATTAACTAATAAAATATAATGTAGTCGTAAGACTTAATGTGTATCAGAGCAGGTGCTTATAATGTCACTACTCTAACGGGAAGATTGAGAGAGATAGTGAATGTGGTTAGCAGGAGGAAGATGGATATCCTGTGTGTACAGGAAGTAAGCTGGAAAGGATGTGGAACTAGAGTGATAGGAAATGGGTATATAAGATCTATTACAAGGAGTCACGAGAGGGAAGAAACGATGTAGTGAAAAAGTGGTTGAAGTAAAGAGAGTGGATGATAGGATTTTAAAGATTCCAAATATAATAATAGATGAGATAGCATATATAATTTCAGCATATGCTCCTCAGATGAAGAGTCAAGAACAGGAGAAAGAATTATTTACACAATAGTTAGAGGCAGCTATTAAAACACTGAAAGCTAAGCAAAATAGAAGGCATGAAGGGCAGAGTGGGGAAGAGAAGGTAGGGATATGATGAGGTACATAGTGACTATGGGTTTGAAATTAGAAATGATAGTGGAAGTATATATTAGAGATGAGTCATTATTTTCAATTGTCATGTTTAAGCAACTGGTTTCAAAGGTTGGATAAGCGCCTTATAACTTATGAAAGTGGAAGAGTGGAAAGCTAAGTAGATTATACCCTGGTTATAGGAGTGAACAAAAACAATGTGATGAACTGTAAGTGATTTTCGGGGAAATATGTGTTAAACAACATAGACTAGTAATAATGGGTTTTAAAATGAGAGGTAGAAAAGCCAACAAGAGAAAAGGGGGATCTAAAATTAAGGTTTGAGTTCTTAAAGGAGAAAAGTATTAGGACACATCAGGCAACTGGCCCCTTAATGTGGGGATTATGAATTATTTTTTCTTTGCCTACACATACACCAAATAGTCTGGCCTATTCTTTACACATTCTCCTCTGTCGTCATACACTTCACAACACTGAGATTACCAAACAATTATTCTTCGTTCAAGGGGTTAACTACCGCTCTATAATTGTTCAGTGTCTATTTCCCTCTTGGTAAGGGTAAAAGAGACTCTTTAACTATGCTAAGTAGTTCTCCTAGGAGAAGAACACTCCAAAATCAAACCATAGTTCTATATTCTTGGGTAGTGCCATAGCCTCTGTATCTTGGTCTTTCACTGCCTTTGGGTAGAATTCTCTTGCTTGAGGGTACACTCGGGCACTCTATTCTATCACATTTCTCTTCCTCTCTAGTTTTTTAAGCTTTTATGGTTTATATATGAAAAATTTATTTTATTGTTGTTCCTGTTCTTAAAATATCCTAATTGTTCATTACTTCTCTTTTTTTTTTTTCTTTATTTATTTTCCTGTTGGAGCCATTGGGCTTATAGCATCCTGCTTTTCCAACTAGGGTTGTAGCTTAGTAAGTATTAATAATAACAACATCAATAATAATAATAATAATAATAATAATAATAATGATAACAATAATAATATTTATTATTATTATTATGATAATAATAATAATAATAATAATAATAATAATAATAATAATAATAATAATAATAATAATAACATTAATAATAATAATAACAGTTGGAAAGATTTTTGTGCTCAAATTAATAAAGAAAATATATACATTCAAAGGTATAAACATTTATATAAGAATACCCATAGTAACAACCATCAACTTTGAACATGTAAATCAAAGACCATTTTTTTTTACCAAAATACTATTTCAACCTTCGATGCTGTATACATCCTTGAAAACATTAAGTAACCTAAATGTCTAAATTCCATGCACACAGAGAGTAACCTATCTCTACTAGGTAATGTTCGGTATTCATTACATCTTAGGTCCCATACTCAAAAAATACCTGCGCAAAACATTATTGTGACTTACAAATTATCCGATCTTTATATCAAACTTAATTCCATGGCATCTGCGTTTTAAAGATATATAAAAGCATTAGAGCTAAATTATAGTTCCTACTAAAATTACTACTACATCTACTTCATATCTGTACTTTTTAACCAGTTAATCTCTACTATCTCTACTTAACTCACTTATTTAAGCAAACAATACATCTCAATGACTTAAATTGAAAATCACTTTAAATTCATGGAATCAGCTGATATATTATAAGGGTTCAAATCATTAACAAAAAGGTTTTATCTTACACGACTCCTTTAACAACGCAAAAAGTATTCAGAACCAATACCGTTATAAAAAGATTGAGAAACTTGCTATTTCATGGAAGTTATCTATATGTAGATTTGTTTATTCAAATTCCATAGCATATCAAATCTACGGTCATTGCTACCCACATTTCACTTATCAACTAAGCCAATGACAAAATTCATATAATTAATTGTAAAGTAAAACGTAAAACTTGGGAATTTGGAATGCAACACCAAACTTATGATATTTAGATATATCCATATATCAAGGGGGAATGGAGTGTGAAGCTTTACATGTATATACAGTTTATACACACACAAACACACATTATATATATATATATATATATATATATATATATACATATATATATGTGTGTGTGTGTATGTGAGTATGTAGTGGTGATTCAAGTGTATGTATTTGCTTGTCTGTAGGTGCACATTTTGAACTATGAGAGGAAGTTCTCTAAAATCGCTGAAAAGAAACAAAAACTCCCTATGGAGATGGGTACTGTAGATACATGAAATAAAGAAGTGAGACAATTATTTTCTCCTATGTTACCATTGTCTTTTCCTAAGTACAGGTTTCTAAAAATTCATTGGATAATATGAATAAAATTCTCAGGGCATTGTCCATTTGGCAATAATGCTCATTTACCAAAAAGGAATTGGTAGTCTGCAAAAACCATGAGAAAGTGAAATAATGGTAACAATACCCGTAGACTTATTTTAATGAAAATTTAGAGTAGCAAAGTAAATTTTATATAAATATATATATATATATATATATATATATATATATACAGTACATAGTAGCAATATATTCAAGTATGTGTATATATATGTATATATGTATATATATATATACACAAACATATATATATATACACACACACACACACACACACATATATATATATATATATATATATATATATAAAGGGATACATTATTGTTGACAAAGATTTACTTAAGCTTCCAACTACTTAGATAATAAAGCTATATGTGTAAAAAAAAAAACCATCACCTGAGCATTATTCAAAACAATACTTTCTTGTGTAAAAAACGAAGCAATTAGCAATAATAACAATTGGATACCTAAACCTTTTAAGAATCTGTGAACCATGAACATTTTCACATAGTGCGCCATGCAACTTCTTGATATCCATAACCACAAAAAAAAAAGGAAAAAAAAAATATCGGGGCCGTGAAATATAGAAATTTGGCACGTTTTGGTCAATTTCCTATTCTTAGTATTGAAATATCCAATGCAAATCATGAATAGGGTATATTAGTTACTCTCCTATTAATGATATATAAATTATTCAAATTTCTGTCTTTTAAGATCTATACTCTTTGGTATCTAGTATGTCTACAATACAGCTGAATAAGTCAAGCTACATTTCATATTAGTTAAGACCTTTGGATCTCACCTTTGTTTTCAATGTTATACCTAACCTAGTAAGTATCTACGTTCAATATCTATGAACATATTCATGCAATATATAAACTGTTATAGGGAATATAGAAATTATGGTTGTTATATATTGGAACAAATACACTCCAGATCAATTATTTCTACTAATATGAATATGAATTTGGTCAGCCTTTTTCAACATCACATATAAGCGGAAGCGATGTCACTGAATATTCTTTTTACCTGTCCTTTTACTATGATTTACGGGGAACATTCAGAACCTTTACAAATAGTAAATGTACAGTTTTAAATAATTAAAATATTAGATATTTAAATACAGACGTCATTCAACATTTTTTCCCACACCAAATTATGAATGACAGCAATCCTTGAAATTAATTACTTCGCCCATTCTTCATTTAAAGGTTTAAAGGCCAATCATAAATGGCAGACCCAAGGGACAGTGACATTGCCATATCAAGCAGGACAATGCCCTAGAGGCTAACAATATATGCATATGATCAGCGCCCAAACCCCCTCTTCACCAAGCTAGGACCCATGATGGCCAGGCATTGACTGCTGATGGCTCAGCAGATAGACCTCTAGGCTCCCCTATAACCCCCATCCTTAGCTCACAAGGATGGTGAGGTTACAGCGATCAAGCAAACTAATGAGTTTGAGTGGGACTCGAACCCCAGTCTGGCGTTCAACAGTCAGGGACATTACCGCATCGGCTACCACAACCCTAAAGGTATTCTAGGAAAAGAACTTCATGAACACAAAGAGAGCGAAAACACACAATTTAGAACACGTGCAAATAGTAAAAATGGTTAAAAATGTAATAGCACAGCTTTTGCTTCATGCGGTATAACGATTAGTGGCAGACAAAAGAACTAGATGATACCTTCCATTTGAATTAGCAGATCACAAAGACCGGATGAAAAGAATAACATCCCCTAATCGGGAATCAATTACACCGTTTTAAAATTCTTTCTGTTCCCCCCTTTGTCTCGTAAAAACCAGAGTCCGGGAAAAGTGGGGGAGTGTAAAGATGGTAATAATGGTTAGTGAAATGAATGGGGGACGTTATTTCAGAGGATTAACCCTTGACTATGCATTCAATGGGATATTTTCACCTGCGCTTGGATATTAACTTGAAATTACATTTTAATACGTTGAGATATGCTTCGTTAATAAAGAAATGTAACAATGAATAAAAGCATTTATGGATTAATTTATATGACTTTTTAATGTTATAAGGAAAATTACTTTTTGTTGATATGACGTGAATCATCGGAATTATGAACGTTTCCCCGGACTAAAAAGGACTCACAGGATACTATATATCCCGAAATGGTTCATATCTTACTTATTTCAAGTTTGATGGAATGCCGACCTAACAACGGATTTCACATCTCACTAAAATGTATCTTTTAATAAATGCTGTATTATTTTCATCTCATTTATATATCCTGATGTCAATACGTATATTAGTACAAGTTATCATATCCGTAGTATATATATCCCATAACCTTAATTTCTGATTATATCTTATAACTAATTCCAGATCAATAGCTTTGCTAATCCACTGAGACAAATATTCTAACTTAGAGGTATAACTTTCTTATAAGAAAGGTACCACAAAATCTCTTTCTGTTTGTCAATAACTGATTTTTCAGCTAAGTAATTATATTTTCTTCATTTGTAAAATTTTCTTTAGAGTAATGAAATTATCTTCTGAACAATGACTGACATTTTCTTCCCTATTACATTCAATGATACTAACCAATGAATGATGGAGGGTCTATATATTTTGAGGGTCCTTGCAGCATATGCAAGGGTAATTTGAGATTGATATCAAAGGAACCAAACAAGTTTTGATAAGTTTCTCTCTCTCTCGCTCTCTCTCTCTCTCTCTCTCTCTCTCTCTCTCTCTCTCTCTCTCTCTCTCTCTCGTTAATTTTTCAACCTAGTTTAAATTGGCAAATATTATACATCAATACCGTGCTCTTGTCTGTACTTAGAATTGCGTTTTCTCCAATAATAATAATAATAATAATAATAATAATAATAATTTCCTTCTCTCGAAATTCACATAAGAAACCTTGCCAATTAACGGATAAGCCGAATGGAAAATGTTCTTCTCTATGAATATATAATAAAAAAAAATTACAATAGTCGTATTTCTTGATTTTTTTATCATGCCAATTGTAAAATTATGCATGAAAGAATAATCTGAAAGAAACACCGAAGTGGTAAGTTTATTTTTTAGACCAGAAACTAAAAGCCTAGAATAATGGGTATAATATATTATCTTCAACAATTTAAAGATAAATTTCAGATGAACAAAAAGAATATAAAATTCATGTATTCCTTTTTACCAAATATTTACTAAAGTATTTATCTTTTTACGTAAAAAGGGAATAAAACGTCAACTGGGTAGGTATTATAATAAGCAATACACATTTTTTACCTGTGATCAATTAAGTAATTCTTTGGTCAAATAATGATATATTAGTAATCAAGTAGGCCTTAGTCGGCGAGCTGGTGTATTTGGGAAATAGGACAAGCGATTTACGAATCGTTTGGAAAATTTAATTTAACCCTTTTGTAAATGAAAGCAAAATTTTCTTCATGTTCTTATTAGTAAATGATTCTAATGTTCTTTCGAATGTTACGTCATAAACTATAAGTCATAAAAAGTTACGTGAGAGAGAGAGAGAGAGAGGAGAGAGAGAGGAGGAGAGAGAGAGAGAGGAGAGAGAGAGAGAGATTACTTTTCAATAGTTACCATTAATTTACTAATCGACATTTTGTCAA
>NC_090750.1:71590936-71618436 GCF_036898095.1 Palaemon carinicauda
TAAATATATATGTTTGTATGTATTCATATATATTGATTTGTTTTTATATATATATATATATATATATATATATATTATATATATATATATATATATGTATGTATGTATACATATATATATATAAATATATATATATGTGTGTATATATATGTATATGTATGGTATATATATATATATATATATACACATATATACATATATATATATATATATATATATACACGTAGAAAATGTTTAGAGAAATATGGTAAAAGACAATGACAGCTTCTGTAAAGTTGAGTGAAATTCCTTATTTTAAACGGCAAAAGCAAAGCAAGAAAATATTTCTGTAGATGTAATTAAAATTTTATGGTCTATTTGCTTATTCAATTTGACTGAGTACAAAGACAATTAAAGTGAGTTTTCCTAGCACGTCAAAATAAAATGTCATAACAGCAATTAAGAATGTTTGTATGAATATTATAGAAACTTATATAATAAAACTAACCTTTCTCTTCTATTTGATAGCCAATACTGTAATATAGTAACAGTCACTTCGATTACAAATGCTATTTCAAATTTATTGAACTAATCACTTTTAATTTATTTTGACGAAATATTTGATCACTAGGGAAAGGTTTTCACCTAACACGCAGGTTCACGGGTGTGAATATATAAGTTGATATATATATATATATATATATATATGTATGTATGTATATGTATGTATATATGTATATATATATATATATATATATATGTATATGGGGACTGTGATGTACAAAACAACTCAGTAGTGTTTGAAATTACCTATTGTTCTACCATGAAATTTAATCATATTTATTATATTAGGAATATAAATACTATTTCAAATTAGTGAAAAGCTAGGAATTTATATGTGACAATAATAATAGTTTATGCTAGCCCGTATGTTCTTACGTATTATACTCTATGTTCGCTGTACATTTAGAAATAACTAATATGATAGGCAATTTTCATTAGTAATAATTCAATACACTTATAATCTAGATATTAAAACTTTTAACCATAGAAGTGATTAAAAGAGCTACTATATATATATATATATATATATATATATATAATGCACTTGATAGGAATATAAATTGCTTGAGGATCCCCCAAAAGCCATGAACGGAATCTCCCCTACTGTATATTATAAAGAGCAAGTGTCTGGCTATATATACTGTGTATATATAAATATATATATATATAATATATATATATATATATATATATATATAATATATACATATATATATACATACCAGGTCACACCCAGCGGCATTGCCAGACGTATAACTACTCGATCTGTCCCCGTCCCTCGGGCAGGGGAGAGGGAGTAGTCATACTCTGGTGAGAGGAGTTGCGTTTGCTTACGTGAGCATATATTCAGCTAAGTAGTAGCCGACATTTTTGACGGGTCACATACACTAGCATCTAATAGTAGCCCATTTGAGTATATTACTTCTTGAGTATCCATGTTAGTGGCAACTAACATATTGTTAGTTAGAAAACCTTTTTCAAGTATCACCGAATAAAGATTTTTAAGCTTCATGTTTAGGCTACTGAGACACTAGTTCTTGTTCTACTCTCTCTTCGGTTTTTTGGGGACATTTGAATTCATCAGGTTGAAAATTATTTTTTTCTTTTTCAGATTAAGTGAATTCAGAACATATTTAATATAACTTTCATCTATTACTTTTTATAAATGAGTTCTGTTACTTTACTTACTAAATAGTTCGATATGTATAGAAAAATAATGCTTCATTAATACTATATCAGGAGATATAATTATGAAAGTTCTTTCTTAAAGAAAAAGTAATTTCACACATGAATTCCTTAGCAGTACTCAATACAAACGAAATAATAAACAACAGGGAATAATTGCATATATTTTGAAGCTAGAAGAAATAGGCTTTTGAGCTGAATACCTTAAGACGAAAAAAAAAAAACTAATAAGATTTCATGAGTATTCAAAATGGTAAAGTTTCGGGCCTATCCATAATCTATTCTTTATTCATAGAAAGTTTAAATTAATTCAACTGAGCTGGGAATAAAGTCGGATTCTGACAGCGAATGAGCCTGGTCTTGACACTTTTAATCATAGTGTGAGAAATTGAAGACAAAAGGTCAATTTCTTTTCTGAAATCCCCACTTTTTTAACTATTTTTTTTTTTACATTTTCTACAATGTGACAGTGTTAACTGGATATAAATTGACCACGGTATAGAGAGAGAGAGAGAGAGAGAGAGAAAAAAAAAAAAAAAAAAAAAAAAAAAAAAAAAAAAAAAAAAAAACTTTTTAGACCTTTTCGTTGTCTTGACCTTGACCTTTGACCCAATCACTTCCAAAATATAACCAAATTTTCCTTAGATTATGGCCATTATAACTCAAGCATAAAATTGCTTTGTAAACACCCCTATTACAAAGCGTTATATGTGTATTAATGTCAGGCGGTAACCTGCTTTCAGTGCCAGCTTTGTATGCTAATGCTGATAAGAGCAGGTTTCCACGCTCACTTTACAACGCAACTCATAAATTGAAAGTACCTTGTGTAAGAGCACTACTGGCGTTCCAGTTACTTATCCCACTGAAACGATGTAAGTACCTATAATAAAAGGAAAATATTATTACCAATGCTTCTCTTATAGTTCTGTAATGGCATATATATCTATTATCATGCGTACCGCTATTCTCGTTTTGTTAAGACTACCATGAGTGCGATATAGAGTAAATGTTTCATTGTTTTCATGGTTATTGCTATTTTCGTTAATATTCTACTGTCATCGGGAAGAGAAGTATTCTGTAAAAAATTAAGAAATCTAAATTTTAATTAAAGTTTTGCCTACTTCTGTTACTAATACAAAGCAGTAAGAGTTTAGCAATGAATAACAAAATATAATATCATTATATCAGGTTTTGTAGAGTGAAAATAAATTCCTCACTAGGTTCGATCCCTACGTGATGTAAAAATTTAAGAGACCGCATTACTCTCTATGGATACGTAAGGACGCTACTATCATTGGTTCGATCCAATGTAAAGTAAAGCCTCTCTTAATATGAAATGGATAATATCAAGTGAATCTTGACCCTGAACATATTGCATAGTTATACATTAGCGGAAACTAGTAAGTTTGTTTCGATACTATACGCGCATAATAATTCCTAAATGGAAAATAGAAACCCAAAATGCTAAGGTTTTGTATTGTCCTTTCCAATACACTGTAATTAGTTATCATCGTTAATTATGATTACTGTAAGTGAAAACTGTTCCATTAAGCCTTAAAGAGGACACCACGTCATTTAAGTAATTAATGTCATCTTGAGAGAATTAAAGGGTAGTTCTATATAGTACGAATGAGGCAAACCCCTTTTCTTTCAAATGAAGCGACAGTATGTAAATTAAATAATAAAGTTCGATACTATACTCATTTTTTTTTTGGTGAGGCAGATTTGCACCGACTCGCAGCGGTGCCCTTTTAGTTCTGAAAAGTTTCCTGGTCGCTGATTGATTGGACAAGATAATTCTAAAAAAAAATTGACTATAGACCATTCTATGTTTACAGAATTATAATCTAAGAACACTAAAGTTATTTCCCTAGTTATTCATAGATTACATATTCGTATTAAGAAAAGTAATAAAGGGTGCTAGTGTTGTTGCAATTATCCATTTTTACAATTTTCTGTTATAAGAAATCGTAAAATACCAGATTTATTGACATCTCAAGATATCATTTTAGAAATGTCAAAGCAAGTTTTCTCCTATCTCATAAGTAACAGGTTTTTTTTTTTTTCTTTTAAGACCTTAGACCCTGGTAAGCATTATTGTAAAGATTTTTTCTTTTTGATTTTAAAAGAGATTTTAGTAAAAAAAAAAAAAAAAAAAAAAAAAAAAAAAAAAAAAAAAAAAAAAAAAAACATGGGAATCACAAGGAATTCTTCCAGACTCTCAAATTAAGGTTTACTCTGATATGTTAAAAGGTAAATCGTATTATTTAATATTATCACGGTTTCATTTTGCCCATTTAATTTTTCTTGTGAGGCATATTTTGAGGTTTTATATTTATCAATTATCCCAGCAAGGTTAAAATATATATATATGATAATGGCTAATAATACTGCATGAAAATTTACGAAATATACTAAAGCACCTAATTTGCAAATATATATCCAACATATATTCTTCTACACGATATATTATCCCCTCTTTGTATGCAGCTGACAAAAGTTTTTCGCTGGAATGACCAATTTGTACTCTAGGGAAATCTGAGCCAATTCTGGGCTAAATGTGTGCCAAATCACCCTGTTCCTGTCAGCGTTCCACGATCATCTTTATGAGCTCTCCTTGCCTACAAATTACCTTCGACCTCTCCTCCTTTTGCATATTATTATCATTAAAAGAAGGAGTTTTACCAGCCCAATGAGTCAAGCTTGACTCTCACAGGGCTGGCCCGAAAAAAAAAATCGGGATATAAAGAAATATAAGATTATCAAAAATTCAATTGATAAGGAAAAAAAATAAATAAATGAAAAAAGAATTATATATATGTATATACAGTATATACTTATAATCTTTAAATATTCTAAATATGGGTGAATAGATGGATGAATAAATATATATATATATGAAATCTGAGTGATGAAAATAATTAACAATATATTAAATCTATGTAATTTAAAATGAATTAGTAAAAAAAACTTCGGTAAAAATTTAGATTCTATTAAACCAGTAAAATGCTTTGCCATTGGACCTTTATGGTGTTATAATAGTAAACCTATACGGAAAAAGAAAATGGCTAGATTGTGTTTCACTGCCAAAAAATTTACCTATTTGTTATCTTTAATTTTTTACCCTTACTTATTTTATATCTTTTGATGCAAAGGAAATTAGTTCCCCGTATATGCAAATTATTATAATTATTTCTAATACTAATCCTATACGGAAAACGGAAATGGGCAGATTGTGTTTCACTGCCAAAAATTTATCTGTTATCTTTAATTTTATATCCTTACTTATTTTAATTCTTTTGATGCAAAGGAAAAAGTTCCCCGTATATGCCAATTATTATAATTATTTTTATCTTTTTCTTATTACGGGTTTCAAAGCATACACTATTATACCACGAAAGGATGATTACAATGAACTTATATACACATAATTCAAAATTAATATGTAAATTTAAGCAGCATTCAACAGAAAATAATAAATATTTTGGTAGTAAACACAACTTGTTATTAACTCAAGGATGACAAATGGTTGCCCTATTTATTACCCCTTAATTGAACAACTTAATTAGATTATATCAATAGCGATAAACAACAAAGCTTATTACCCGTATGAGATATAACCCTGACCTTTAGCACCACAGCACCTGTCAGAAATGTCGTTGGGTAATTGGAAAAGGGATGCAAAACTTGGTATAATAAAAAGAAGTAAAAAAATTCCTCTCTCTCTCTCTCTCTCTCTCTCTCTCTCTCTCTCTCTCTCTCAACAATACGGATCATGCAAATAGAATGAAACTGAAAAAAAAAACATAACAATCATTAAAATAAATACATTTGAATATCCTAAATGATGATAAAAGGAGAATGAAACTGAAAAAAAAAAAAACATAACAATCATAAAATAAATACATTTGAATATCCTAAATGATGATAAAAGGAGAATGAAACTGAAAAAAAAAAAAACATAACAATCATAAAATAAATACATTTGAATATCCTAAATGATGATAAAAGGAGAATGAAACTGAAAAAAAAAAACATAACAATCATAAAATAAATACATTTGAATATCCTAAATGATGATAAAAGGAGAATGAAACTGAAAAAAAAACATAAAATAAAAAATAAATACATTTGAATATCCTAAATGATGATAAAAGGAATATCATCATTAAGGTTATTATTAATACTAGAAAATATAATTCCCTATGATTCCGTTTATTGTTGATACTTTTTTGTGGTTCAATATTTATAAGGTCATGCTATTTTCTTTAATTATTATTTTTTTTACAACACTATTTAGCAATATAATTCTTTTTCGATTGTTGAGTATTTTTTTTTTTAGTTTCATTCTATTAGTAATATTCTCTTTATATTTTGAAGTTCACTGAGTAGGTCTCGCTATATATATATATCTATATATATATACTGTAAATATATATATATATATATATATACAGTATATATATATATATATATTATTGCTAGGAGAGCTTTCTTTCCTTTAGAATTAACCGTTCTGTACACCATTTAAGCCATTAAGAATTTCCACCAAAATAGTTTTCGCATATTCTCTCCCCTATCTATAGTCGACAGCTTTAAATTTATATCTCTATTTATATTTTCAAAGCACACACTGTTTTCACGCTCTTAGAAATTGGGAATTAACCTTCAATAGTTTCCCAGGATTCTTGTTGATAAGTTCCCTTTGAATTTAAAGAGCGAATATAACTAGCATTTGACAATATCGCTGAGAGATAATTTAGTGAAGAAGACATTCCCATAATTGTTAAATACCCTCATTAAGATTCCTTTTGCATTAGGCTTCAATGTTGCCTACAGCAATTTAGTCTCACTGGGTGTCCGTGTTAGTAAACAAAAATGGCTAGAAAAGTTTCCGCGAAAACTTTATTTGGTCACTTTTTTCACGCAATAAAACTCAAATTCAAATTATTGTTAATGACTCATCATTCTATGAAACAAATAATAAGTTTTATTTACATTTATAGCTATGTACCCTCATATTGATTTATACAATTACGCTGATAATGCATAAATTTACAGTAGATTAATGAAGAAATAACCAGATAGAATATTAGCAAAAAAAGAGACATAATCATATATAAGCTAGAACTTGAGCAGAGTATAATAATAAAACAATTCTATGAAGTAAATGACTTGGTATATTTCACCAGAAATACACCTTATAATAAAGATTCTTATATTTGTATTATTAGCACTAAAAAGATGGCATGACTATATCCGCATCATACACTATTCAAATAAGCTAAACCTAGATGGATGCCATTTTTTTATTTTTTTATAAAAAACTAATTCCTTGATTTATATTTTAACAAATAAATTTAAATAGAATCATAAGAAACAATGATTTTGCTTTCATCACTGGAGATTTGAATAGAAATAAAATATACTTGTAAAATTGTAAGTCTTTCAAAAACTAGAAAACCCTGTGAGAGATGTTTTATACATAGACTCGACTGATATTTTCTGTAAGCAAAAGGTCTTAAAATAAATTATTCGCAATGTTCAGAAAAGCACAATCGAAAATACGTTGAGAATTGGTTAAAATGGCGGTTGAAAGATTTTGAGTCAAAATAGATTACGGGATAAAACAAAACATCTAAAATTTATCCATGCTATTTTCAGAATATAATTAAAACGAGGATAATTATTACATAGGAAATGGATCAGGGAATTCCCTGTAACTTATATACCCTGGAACGTCAGTAAGATTTGAATTAAATTAATTTCCTCTTAAACAGTATATTCAAGAAATGATAATATAAAGAATGTGAGATTAAAAAGGACTCTAAAAAATAAGTTAATGAGAAATGGGAAGGATATCTATCATCTCAATCGTTATTTATATAAAATAAAACTCTAAAATGGCTTGAGTGGCAAAATCGAAATAACTTCAAAGATAAAAAGAATATGAGCTTTAAAATATTTGTGACAAATTAACTTATCCTTAAGTTTCTCTATGAAAATTGTGCAATAGATTAAAGTTGGATATTCTTGCACATTTTGATTGAAAGAATGATTGAAAAATACCTAGTCACTGCTGATAGAAGTAAGCTGCTTCACCAATTTTTGATGTAAGAGATCAGTGATTCATCAAGATTTATGCATTGTAAAAGCTTTAGATTATTGTGATGTTATATATATATATATATATATATAGAGAGAGAGAGAGAGAGAGAGAGAGAGAGAGAGAGAGAGAGAGAGAGAGAGAGAGAGACAGACAGACAGACAGAAAATATAAAGAACTTAGATGAAAAGATTTTTTTTCTATTCAAACTTCCCTACATAAAAAATTATGCTTCCAGATTTAAGTAGTCCCATGAGTTCTAATGATATTGACGTAAAACATCCTTTCTGAAGTTTACATGAATAGGTTGCATCATTTCCTTTTTAAATATTTTCAAGGGAACAATGAAATGCAAATCATTATAATTGTAGATTAAATATGCGTAAAACTCACAGTTAAACGTGATGGCCATATGAAAGATAACTTCAGGGAAAATTGAAATAGAAAATATAAGATTAGGTCCTGACTAGTCTTCAGAGGACTGAAGAACTATTTCAAAACTAGCTAAGACTTAATCTTAGGTTTTCTATTTCAATTTTCCCTGTATATATATATATATATATATATATATATTTATATACATACACTGTATGTATATATATATATATATATATACACTGTATATATATATAAATGTATATAAAGTATTTATATATATATATATATATATATATATGTATGTATGTATGTATGTATTGTATAATCGGTAAATCGGAGAAAGAAGTGTCACTTTTAAAGGTGATGATCGACTAAAACCATAATTATCTTTAGCCAAGATGCTTCTAATGCTATACTTTCCGTTTTCTTAAAAATTGAATGAATTACTAATATAAATCTACCATGCACATTTTATAAAGAAAATTTATGATACGTAATGTTGGAGAAAATGTGACCGGGTGTCCTTTTAGTTATTCTTGCACTTCCAGTAGTACGCGAATTAATCATTTGAATTTAATAAGTACTTTTCACACACAAAGCAAAGTATAACTGAAGTTATGGTGATTATACTTTTTAACTGTTCTCAATTTCAAGATGTGCAAGACCCTCTAACTTTAATTCAGCGCAAAACTTTTATAAGACGATTAAGGAATAGTTAAGTTGACATATTTTTTTTTTTTGGAAAGATCATTCTTTTTTTCTTACCACTGTTTTACGAAATAACGTAGAGAAAAAATATGTAACTTACGGACTCCTGGTCGTTAAAGAGCTGACTCGTTCGTAAAACCAAAGGAGCCATAACATGTTTTCACGAGGAGGTTTCATTATGAAGGGCTATTTTTCTGTACCCTGTTGCTTTGAATAAAAGACTCGTTAATAAGTAAGGAAGGAGATTAAAGGCCGGAGTCTGTGTCGCTGTCACGGGTAAATGCAGTAATAATGAAAGAATATATTATTGAAATATAAAAAGTGCATCTCTTTTTCCTAGAGTTTGCAATGAGAAGAAAATCAGATAGTGTTTAATCAATGATTTCATATCCTTAATTATTGCCGTCAGCATTTTGGAGACAAATCTAGCCTCAATTGAACGCCTTGTTTATGGAAAATGACATGAGAGTTCCTCTCATCCCACTCTTTTATTATGGGGATACATCAGGCCCAGATTGAATCAGAAAAATTGTTTTAGAAGCTTTTACGGAGTGACCGAAGTGGGTGTTTTTAAGGAAATCATTCAAAAAAAAAAAAAAAAAAAAAAAAAAAAAAAAAAGATTAATTCGTGTACTACTGGAAATGCAAGAGTAACAATGGACATCCGGCCAATTTTCTCCAACTTTACGTATCATAAATTTTCTTTATAAAATGTGCATGGTAGATTTATATTAGTAATTCATTCACTTTCTAAGATAACGGAAAGTATAGCATTAGAAGAATCTTGGCTGAAGATAATCATGTTTTTAGTCGATCATCACCTTTAAAAGTGACACTTCTTTCTCCGATTTACCGATTATATATATATATATATATATATATATATATATATATATATATATATATATATATACTGTATATACATATATATGTATATGTATGTATATATATGTAAAAAAAAAAAAAAAAAAAAAAAAAAACTTATATGGAATTGACGACTACCAATCGTAATTAGCTCCACCCATACATGGGTATATAAGCTTCCAGACGAGACTTTCCAGAGGAGACAGTACTTCCGAAGTCAGCTAGAATAAAAATCACACCAGCAGTGTTTGTCTAAATACATGGTTTTTTTTTCATGTATAAATACTTGAAATCGAATTTTGATCATGCATATGAGACATGCTTTATTTAGATTTATCATTTTAAATCTAGGTCAATTATCAATTCATTGGATGAAATGGATAAAAATAAAATACAACAAGAAACACTATTGTTTTAAACGAAATATAAATGTACTTACTAAAAACTTCCTCAAATCAACAAGTGAATGGAATAAGTTCATAACTAAAATTTAAACATGGTGGTATCATGTCATTTTAATGCCTATGCTTGCTTTAGGAGGCACCTGTGTGTGCTCGCTTGCGTGTGTGCGCGTGAATGTGTGATAAAGATAAAGATAGGGGAGAGAGATAATCATAGTATATTGGTTAGGCTTGAAATTAAGGAAAAAAAAAAATAAAAATCTCTCCTACAACCTTACTTGATCCTAACTTTCGTTGTTGAAAAATAAAATATTGATTACAACACATTTTGAAATTAAGAAAAAATAAAAACTATCTACCCTAAAAGGTCACCTATCTCAACTTTCTGAATACAAAATAGGTAATGAATCTGAGTAAGATTATCTGATTCTACTATATATATATATATATATATATATATATAGCTTTAAAAGCATTATGGTTAGCAGTCCAAAAATATTGCGGAAATAATTAATCGGATCTTGTAACGATTACATGTCTGACAGCCATAACGTATTGCAATGTATTAATATCATGAGAACATTCAAAACGTAAATAATTTTACAAACAATCTTAAATTTGTAACTATATTTTCTTTGAATTTACAAGCATAAAAATTAATGCAGATATTATCGTTTTCAGGTTAAGTTTGACCTATAATTCGTTTTCCCCAATACAATCAGGTATGATCAATCTCGGTCTGAATTCACCAGTACTGGTCTTCATCTCTTTTATTTCCTTGTGATTGCTTGAGCTTTCACTGGTCTTATTTCTTATATGGTGTTCTAAACAAACTGCATTCTTTAACCTTGATATCTAACCCTTTTATAAGATTAATAGTCCTGCTTCATTACCTATTAGTATATTTTCATTTAACAGTTATCTGGGCACATCTATCCACTTTACTCAGGTTTTACAATTGGGTTATTTTTTCAACTTATAACATATCACTATTTTCCCCAAAACCCAGTTTTATGGGGTTAGCTAAGGGAGATATTTTACTAAAAACAAAGGTTATCGTTTTTATCTCCCCATTTAAATTTCATATATAAGCAATACTTTTCTTAACTGATATTTCATATTGATAAATAGCTTTGCAATACAATCTGATCCATTAAACTCGTATTGGTTGCAGTCACCTTTATACCACTCCACAGCATCTATAAATTCCCCTGAAAACTTTTTCTTATTACGTTGAATAATAAATTACATGGAGTTGAGTCTTGATACATACAAACATTATTCCAGAATACTTGTTGTATTTACTCAAGATCGTGAAAAATAGTACAATAGCGTCACCTGGGCAATATAAACTCGCTATTACCCTTTGATATGAGAATACACAGTTTATCCAGTTTCCCCCTGATCTATATTCTGTAGTTTTTTCATCAACGAGAGTGGTTCTGCTGTAAATAGCTAAGTCATAGAGAGATTCACAAGGGTAAATTTAAAAAGATGTTCTCGATCTTCCAGAAAGTACCTTCCCCACATAATGTCACATTTGTTTAAAATATATTGCTCCCTCACAAGCACTTTTAAGACACATTTATATAGTGTATTTATGTTGCAGTTGTCATTTCTCTACTCCTTTGTGCCAATTCATAATTGTATTCTTAAGTTGCTGGGTTTTAATCTATTCTTGTGAACTTGTCATTAATATTTCTCTGTCTAAGCTGCTTTCAGTAACGTTTGAGACGAAATATTCCCTGTTTAACAATCTGTTATATCCGCTGCTTGTATCATTGCAGTACTCCTTTAAGTTTTCTTTATTCCCTATAATGTGCTGTGACTCTTATTAATCTACAGCTTTGTCCCTTCCCTCTTGTCCAACATATTAAAAGTTATAATCTCTTCAATTATCATGTCCCTATATTAATTTTCCTAGCATGGCGTAACTTTCTCTGTGCAAAAATTTCACCAAACACTAAACTTTATTTAGTATAAATTTATTTGACAGCTTTTACTTTACAACAACAACAACCCCCCCCCCCCCATAACATTTTGTTCTGCAATGGACGCCAATTAATCTAAAAGCCGTTGAATGCAACACATGCTAATTTTGACTTTATTTTCATTACCGTTATAATATCGTCAATTGTAATGCCAATTTCATCCTTAGGCCCCCTCTAACTGTCACGGCTTTCGAGCTGCAAGCAACACTCAACCTAAACGACAAATGCCGTTGATCATATGAACACATGCAATGGTCACCTTATGTGACCCTTTAGGGCATATACATACCTTTGTTTTTACCTAAATTAAGTTAGTTATTCGGGAGGTAGTCATCACTTCATAGGTTCATACCTCTTTCAGGCACATCACGATTCTGTATTGAGACATGGAATTATAATGGCCGCATACCTTAGATTAAAAAAGAAAAAACTCCAAGGGAACTCATTTGTGCATAACGCAATATCATCCATTACAGGAACTAAATTGAGCATATATGTTTCACACCAAAGTATATACACGTAATCCACCTCCTGTGGGAAATAAGCACCAAAAAGAGGAATATCAACATGGGATACTTCTGGCAGGGGGAAACATTTTACAACTGACGATCATATTACCCGGAAGTTGCCCTTTGCTAATTTAAACAAAAGGGAAAGAAGATGGCTATTTACCTTCAGCTCAAAATTACATGCTTTTTCTCTCTCTCTCTCTCTCTCTCTCTCTCTCTCTCTCTCTCTCTCTCTCAGCTCAGTTATATGCCTCAGCTCATAGAATGCGCGATTCCATGCACGCGACCCTCAATCTATCAATAAAAGATTCTCTGTGGTTTCGCATGACACCAGCTCGTCAGCCACTGATATCTCTCATTGGCATTGCAGAGGAGGAAATCATGAACATAACGAGAACGAAGGGATTATTTGCAGACGCTTACTGTTCTTAAAGTTCATGTGCGTGTGATTACTTTCCAAGCCAATGTTCACGATGAACAAGTTGTTAGAATAGTAAAAATTTAGAACATTATTATTATTACTATCCAAGCTACAACCCTAATTGGAAAAGCAAGATGTTATAAGCCCAGGGGCTCCAATAGGGAAAAATAGCCCAGTGAGGAAAGGATATAAGGAAATAAACGTTTACTCTGTTACGCATTTGAGTTATGATTATTGTTTTGCTGTTTGAACAGGTTATAATGTGTTGTTTTGATCTTAATTAGTGTTAATTTCTTTATTGTATATCATGATTTAAGTATAAGGGCATTTTGGTATTTATCTAATTCTGAGCTCAATTTTCTCAAATTGTCGAAAGGAGAAAAAGAAAAGGTACAAGAAAACCATTGTTTAGGCATGGAACAAAATTACTTTTAGCTGCAACCCTTTAAGCAAAAAAAGATACTTAATATATATAAATATATATATATGTATATATATATATATATATATATATACATATATGCGTGCATATATATATATATATATATAAATATATATATATATATATGTGTATATATATATATATATATATGTGTGTGTGTGTGCATCATCTGTGCGCATACTTGCATAACTTTGTTATTTAGGTCAAACTATTTATGTTAAGATCACGGTAAAATAATAGTTCAACGTCAACTAAATCCGGATTACCTTATCATCAACAAATTATTTATGACCGATATACACGTAAGTTTAAAGATTTTATTCATACTAGGTCAAGGCCTGGGGATTATAAACCAGGATTGGCTTTGTTTTAACAGTTTTACATAGGACGAGAAACCCATTAGTTCTAAAAAAAACCGCTTCTTCTCAAATACACAACCTGTCAGAAATGACATAAATACACAGATAGATATGCACACGACCCCTCCAACGCTCACCCGGGTATGACTACTTACTCTTCCCTTACCCGAAGAACGGGTAGAGATCGAATAGTTATACGTTTAGCAATGCCATTATGCGTGACCGGAAAGATATATATATATATATATATATATATAAATATAAATGTATATATATATACACATATATGTATATATATATATATATATATATGTATATATATATGTATATATATATATATATATATATATATGACCAGAAACTTAACCTTCATTATATATAGGAAATTGGTTTTAATTTCAAACTATTCTCACCATATTCGTACTCGCAATGGCTTTCAGCAAATGACGTCAAATGAACTTACTCATTGCAATCGGCTAAATAAGAGCTATAAAATTAGCAGCAATAGTTTTAAGGAACATTCCCGAGTTCTCCGCCTCCGTCAAAAAAAAAAAAAAAAAAAAAAAAAATCCAATTACAATTTTATACTTTATCGATAAAAAAAACCGTTACCGATATATGGAAGACAGATGATATAAGAGAAAGTTGGCCATCGTAAAATAACAGTAGTAAATTAGTTTTTCGGAGGATATATATGCTGAAAAGGCATCTTTATTTTGCTTCAAAATTGTCATTCCAGAATTTATGATACATATAGATGTGGAAATGTCAGAATTATGATAATAAAAAAAACATACCATAGCTAACGAAAAATATATTCTAAAAGTATATATTCACTTTTGATATCACTAAAACTTATTCAATCCACACAGATACATTGTAAATAGAAGAAAATAGTAACGTGAAGGGAAGGTATGTGTGTTATTTACATTTAGTGTACTCAACCCGTCAAAAATTACGGCTAAACCCTTAGATAGAAATACACACGCACTCAATTCTCACCAGGGTATAACTACTCCCTTACACCCTACCCAATGGATGGGGAGAACTGGGCGTGACAAAAAAAAAAAAAAAAAAAAATATATATATATATATATATATATATGCATCAGAAACTTGAAACCTTACCAAAGCTTTAGAAGAATAGCTACATACAACTCAAAGAGGCATGAAAAGAATAACGATGAGAATAACAGAAAAAGAGCAACATGGAAACGAGAGCAAAAGAAAATAGAGGATATTCAAACATGTAAGAAAACGAAACGGACATGGGAAGGACATATAATGAGAATGACAAATAATAGATTGGTCCCGAGAGATCATAAAAGAAGAAATCTCTCTCTCTCTCTCTCTCTCTCTCTCTCTCTCTCTCTCTCTCTCTCTCTTTATATATATAATATATACATAGAGAGAGAGAGAGAGAGAGAGAGAGAGAGAGAGAGAGAGAGAGAGAGAGAGAGCCAACAAGTTTTACAGGTCATTGAATCATGATCTGGAGTAATTATTTCAACTAATATATACAGGTACAGAACCACAAGAAATGAACACACATATACTATATACACGTATATATGCAATATATACATATGTACACACACATATATTTATGTATATATATATATATATATATATAACATATATATATATATATCTATATATATATATATATATATATATATATATATATATATATATATATATATATATATATATATATATATGTGTGTGTGTGTGTGTGTGTGCGTGCGTGTACAGTATATGTATATTACGTACACATAATTAGCTTTACGGGCCATAAAATAAGCCTCCGGGGTGATTATTTTAATTAATATATAGTTACACGTTCAGACACACTTATGTAAATAAGTATATAAATACATACATACACACACACATATATATATATATATATATATATATATGTGTGTGTGTGTGTGTGTGTGTGTGTGTGGTAGTGCCAGTGTGTGAGAATTATTTACATGACTAATTGAATGCAAAACAGTAGTTTCATAACCAATCTATGAAAACTCTGTTCGTATTTCTATACTATTTAATACAGAACAATTGCGTCAACATGAAGTTCATTTGATTTAGTATAACAATCTAAAATTCAAGATTTTTTTAATGAAACCATAACAGAGATTCAATCTCTAACTTTATCAATAGTCCTATGCATCGAAATGTAATCTTGAATCAGCACGTCCAAAACAGAAATGCTTTAATTACTAAAGGTTTTATCTCTCTCAGAGGTAAATTTCCGGCTTGCAGTTCTTGGTTCAAAAGGATTTACAACTCTTTCGAGGTAGGTACAGTCATAAAAGCACTGGCCACGAACTGAAAATGATGGAGTGGCTGTTAAAGGTCATGGCATTTCCAATTAGATGTTTATGTCTTCTGTCGGAGTGGAAGCCAATTTCACTTAACGCTTATTTGAATCATTTTTCTTGTAATTGTTTTATTCCTTTAATAGTTATCAAGGTTTTCCAGCAGAATATCTTATTCGTTTAAAAATGTATTGCAATATAGTCATTTCGCTATATAAAAAAAAATCAAATATCTTTCTTCTCAAGTAATTCTTAACATGGATTATCAAACCCACATTATACATCATTAGGTTATGCACTGCGGAATAAAGCTTAGCATACCAAAGATATGATAACATACAAGAAAATAAGACATTAACAAAAGTCTAATTCGACTATTTTGATTCTCAGCAATTATGGCGTTCGTCCTGGTAAGACATCGATAGTCCTGTCAAATGTGAGATATTTGTTTTGAAAAATGTATATATATATATATATATATATATATATATAATATATATAAACATATATATATATATATATATAAATATATATGTATAAATATATATAATATTATATAATATATATATATATATCATATATATATATATATATATATATATATATATATATTCATATATATATATATATATATATATATATATGTATATATATACATATATATATATATATATATATATATATATATATATGCGATGTAATATACTATGGTTAAATTCACCCATCACATTAAATGCAAAATAACTTATTGTAATTAACTTTTCGTATTGAAACAAAAGGGAAGAAAATTACAATTTCAAGAAAGATCAATTGATGTGTGTGCGAAGAGTAGAAAAGTAACATAAGTAGGATTATCATGTTTCTATTTTGTTGACATTTACTATGATATCGAGTGACTTAAGACTATAGAGAAGTATATTTGCTATCCATTACTGGAAAGGTGAAAGGTTATTTATCAAATGTCAGGTAGGAGTATATAATCAATTATTATGTTTGAGAGGTCATATTCAAATATCATAAGAGCAAGATATGTTCAATTAGCTTAGGAAGCTATTTTTGTATCTGGACTGTTCGAACTAAAAGAATTCTACCTACTACACTGAGTGGATCGTTCCAGGGTATACAAGTAGACAGTATTAAGTAGACCATGTGATCTAATATGAATATAAGGGATTCACTCGTGTAACACAAGTGATTCTGAATGGCTTATCTAATCATACTTTCCAATTACCTTTCTAATACTACCTTTTGATTAGTTTTCTAATCCTACCTTTTGAGTAACTTTCTAATCCCACCTTTCGAGTAGCTTTCTAATAATACCTTTGGATAAATTTTCTAATCCTACCTTTAGAGTAACTTTCTAATCCTACCTTTCGAGTAACATTCTAATCCCACCTTTCGAGTAATTTTCTAATCCTACCTTTCGAGTAACTTTTTAATCCTACCTTTCGAGTAACTTTCTAATCCTAACTTTGGAATAACTTTCTAAGAGCACCTTTCGAGTAACTTTCTAATCCTATCATTCTAGTAATTTTCTAATCCTACATTTCGAGTAACTTTCTCATTCTACCTTACCAGTAACTTTCTAATGCTATCTTACGAGTAACTTTCTAGTCATACCTTTCGAGTAATTTTCTGATTGTATCTTTCAATTACGTTTCTAACCCTACATTTCGAGCAATTTTCTAATCCTACGTTTCGAGTAACTTTCTAATCCTACCTTTTGAGTAACTTTCTTTTCATACCTTTCGAGTAACTTTCTTATCATACCTTTCGAGTAACTTTCTAATCCTACCTTTTGAGTAACTTTCTAATCCTAATTTTTGAGTAATTTTCTAATCTTTCCTTTCGAGTAACTTTCTAATCCTACCTTTTGAGTAGTTCTCTAATCCTTCCTTTCGAGTAACTTTCTAATCCTACCTTTTGTGTAATTCTCTAATCCTTCCTTTCGAGTAACTTTCTAATCCTACCTTTTGAGTAATTCTCTAATCCTTCCTTTCGAGTAACTTTCTAATCCTACCTTTTGAGTAATTCTCTAATCCTTCCTTTCGAGTAACTTTCTAATCCTACCTTATGGGTACCTTTTTTTACGCTTTTTCAAGATCTACAGAACACGCAAACTTTCCTATTTTCCTTCTAGATACTTTTCTTAGACACACACACACACACACACACACACACACACATATATATATATATATATATATATATATATGTATATATACATAGACAAATAAATAGATTTGATTGAAATTAATCGAACAATTCTTAAGAAAGAATTACAAATTGTTTGTGGAAACACCAGTTGATATTGATTAGTTAATCGTGTTTACCTTGAAATTCCTACAGTGTGTTTCACTAAATTCTCCGGTGTCTTGTTGTCACTATAGCGATATTCGACATCATTTAGCATGAAATAATAACTATATTATTGTCATGAAAATACTTTTAAAAAAGATTATGTGGACAGACGATCAACTTCGAGTACCAAATTAGGTGACGAGCTAATTTGTGAACACGAATTGAATTAATTATAAAACTATTACTAAACAGCTTTTCTTTTAATAATAAATGATGGAAATATTTATCATTTGGGGGATCTAAATAAAGGTACTCATCAACTCTGAGTTATAAGATCTTACTCTGAAATTAGATACTATGAAAGTCTGATGTTTTGTTTCCGTAAACACATTTTGGTGAGGAAAATTTATGGGCATCTTCATGCAGGAAATTTGCATGACCATATCATCAAAGGTAATTTATTCTGTATTACATCATTCAAGAATAGATCTTATATAAGAATATTTTACATAAAATTCTTGAGGGAAAATTAAAAAATTTCTATATGAAGACAAAGACATATTGCAAAAACAGAGATCTTAATAAAAAAAATGGAATGAGCGAAATCTTTACAACCAATTACACTTAATGAACTAATATATTATTTTTATTCTTTCCCTCATAATGCCAGAATATTTCAAGATGTTTCCTGTCAAGGTTTTACATAAACAGAAATATTAATGGTGTATTCTAGGAGACGGTCTCTGTCTCTCTCTCTCTCTCTCTCTCTCTCTCTCTCTCTCTCTCTCTCTCTCTTCTTTTTACTTGAGATCGTCGAATTTGATTTACACACTGAATAACTACGCCCATTTCCTTAGAATTGTGAGTCTGAATCAGCAATCATCGAAAAATCCCGATCTTATTTGAATTTTTACATAAGTCTCGCCGAGATGAGAAAGGATGAATTATTTGCATAGAAAACGATTTCTACTTATAATTCCTGATTGGTTTTGGCCATTCCGGTCTTTTTATTGGTATTCCTCCTTTAAGAAACTGATGTTATGTAACTACATTCGATAAGAATCTTTATTTTCTACTCTCCTGTCTAGCATTCGATAGAATTTAAAGTTTACTTACATTACTTTGTTTTTCACTTCAGTTAAAGTTTGTTTACAATATATTTCTTTTCCCATCTACGTCTTTCACCTTGGTTTTGCTACGCATTTCAATTTTTATTACTTACATTACTCTTTTTCACTTCAGTTAACTTCTCTTACAATATTTCTCTTTTCCTATCTCCCCCTTTCACCTTGGTTTTGCTACGCATTTCAATTTTTATTACTTACATTACTCTTTTTTCACTTCAGTTAACTTCTCATACAATATTCTTCTTTTCCCATCTCCTTTTTTTACCTTGGTTTTGCTACGTAATTAAATTATTACTTACATTATTTTTTTTTTCACGCCAGTTAACTTCTCTTACAATATTCCTCTTTTCCCATTTCCTTTTACCTTGGGTTTGCTACAAATTTAAATTTCTATTACTTACACTATTTTTTTCACGTCAGTTAACTTCTCTTACAATATTCCTCTTTTCCTATCTCCTTTTACCTTGGTTTTGCTACGTATTTCAATTTTCATTATTTACATTACTTTTTTTTCACTTCAGTACACTTCTCTTACAAAATTCATCTTTTCCCATCTCCTTTTACCTTGGTTTTGCTACGTATTTCAATTTGTATTACTTACATTATTTTTTTCACGCCAGTTAACTTCTCTTACAATATTTCTCTTTCCTCATCTCCTTTTACCTTGGTTTTGCTACGTTTTTCAATTTGTATTACTTACATTATTTTTTCACGTCAGTTAACTTCTCTTACAAAATTCATCTTTTCCCATCTCCTTTTACCTTGGTTTTGCTACGTATTTCAATTTTTATAACTTACATTATTTTTTTTTTTCACGTCAGTTAACTTCTCTTACAATATTCCTCTTTTCCCATCTCCTTTTACCTTGGTTTTGCTACGTATTTCAATTTTTATCCGCTGGTATTTCATCTACAACTTCATTGATCCTAAACTTCATCTCAAAAGTGTATCCATCTCAAGCTCGTTTACTGAATTCTCGAGGGAGATTTCTCACATGTATGATGGTATGTGCCTGTGTCCATGAAGCCATGTATATACGTCTGTACACATGTGTTAGGGGAAGGGATGCAGGGTCCAGTAAGGGTGACCCTGCAGGAGTGATGGAAAAGGGCGAAGGAGGGCTTTGGGCAAAAAGAAATTCTGAAGTCTATATAAGGAATATTCCCGAGGGATAAAGTGGACCTGGAGTAGTTTGGGGGAAATTTTTGGAGGAGAGGTTATTTCCTAACTATAAGATCTCTCGGAAATAAAATCAGTTATTGAAAGGATATTTTCTCGTGCGTGGATGTTGGGAAATTGTAAAACCCACTCTGCCTTTTCTCTATGGCGTTGATCATTGCTGCCTCATCGAAATATTTGAATGTAAAAAGGACTATTTATTAATGTAAAGATCTCGAAATAGACGATCTTATAAAGTTATAGAACATATATCAACTGAATGGATATTATCCGCATTAATATTTACA
This sequence comes from Palaemon carinicauda, assembly GCF_036898095.1. NCBI lineage: Eukaryota > Metazoa > Arthropoda > Malacostraca > Decapoda > Palaemonidae > Palaemon > Palaemon carinicauda. Next base: position 71,612,062 of record NC_090750.1, read on the forward strand.
AACTATGACCAAGGTGCTCTCCATAGAAAGTTTGTATAGCCGAAAAGCCCATACATGCATGCATACATACATACATACACAAACACACAATATATATATATATATATATATATATACATATATACATATATATATATATAAATAATGTATACATACATACATACATACATACATACATACATATATATATATATATATATATATATATAAATACAAATGAGTATACACGAATAATCTGGAGGGTTTTGTCTTGATTATTATTTCATGGTACCGTCCATAGAATTTACTACAGAAAATGAAGAAAATAACAGTACCCCATTTAAAGACGTTTTAATAGTTAAACAAACATATAAATTTAAGTTTTCCATATATAGAAAATCGAATATCTTTTAATATATACAGTTATATTCTGGCCACTCTAAAAATGTATGAAGTATTCTGTTTTCTTTTTCTCCATGTACCTAGGGCACTTAGAATATGTATCCTTGAGTGCATAGAGGATGAGTTCACTAAAATCGAAGAAATTGCTACTTATCTCTTCTATCCCAAAAATATTCTAGAAAACTGTATGAATAAAGCTAAGAAAACATTTTATAGTGTCCAATTAGAAAAAAGGGAAACTATTGATAATATATTTTGTTAGTTCAAAATTGCTTTTGAGGTGTCATACCCCTTTTGAAAAAAAAACAAAAAACTAGACATTAGGGTAGTGTTTGAATATAATTGTACGTTAAAAATATGTTGATTAAGAATAGTTCTGGAAATTAGAATAATGCAGTATACAGTATTCCGTGTTCAGATTGTAACTTGTTCTATATCGGCCATACATCCAAAGGTATTTCGGTCAAAATAAAACAGCAACTGTATTGTGACCGTCTCTAGGGGTTCTCTTAATAATGCCTTGGCCTCCCATTGGTTAGGATTTAGTCATAAAATTGGTTGGTCAGAGACGAGTAAAATAATCTATGTTAATAACTATACCCAGAGGAATAGTGTTGAAGCCTTTTTAATCTCCTATACAAAAGGTCAAAATTATATCTAAGCTCTGGTCTGTTTTCCGTTAATCTATCATTATTATTCTATCAAAAATCTAGCTTTTCTGGAAATATCAAGTAACTGACAGCTGTGGGATCCCCTTCTGTATGAATACAATGTTTCTGTATATGTATTCTCATTGTTGCGTCTGCTGATGTCCCTAATGGACGAAAGTGCTAACTCCAATCTAGACTTTTCATTCTTCCTTTCGTGGCTTTAATATACACACACATACAGACACATACAAATATATACTGTATACATGTATATATATGCATATACATATATATATATATATATATATATATATGTATACACACACATATGTGAGTGTATACATACACGTGCACTATCACGATTCCAAGTGTTTTTAACCCTCTCGTTGTAAAGGAAGTCGAAGCTAGAGGTGAAGAACTGGCGACTGATCGTATATGCTAGTTCTCTCTCTCTCTCTCTCTCTCTCTCTCTCTCTCTCTCTCTCTCTCCTGCAAATGCTAGTACTACTACAACCAATTTTCCTTCCCTCTGTCAGATATTCCTTCCACCTCCATATGTTTACTTTACGAATAGTAGAAATAGTAGCAGTCACAGAAGTAGAGGGGATTAAAGACACTGAAATCATTAAAGTACATATACTGTATATGTTTATATATACATATGTATATTCTGTATGCAGATATATTTACATATATACATGTCATGAACACCATAGCATACGTTTGATGGCCAATTCTTCACCGCTTCCAGATAAAACATAATACTTCTCAAGGAACTATATGTTCTTTTTTTTTCTTTTTTTTTGACACATAAAAAATATGTCCAACTTTATAGCACGATAGTGAAGACACGCTTAACTATTTTTTACCCGAAAAGTTGCGTTTCAGAGATAAAGGAATAATGGTAACTTTTGAAAACAAACAATTAATTCAGTTATATTTTCAGTCCTTTAAGATTTAGCTTACTCAACTTAGACCAAATAACTGACAATCATAACGATGCATCGTTTTTTCTATACCTGATCCGGTTCAGGAATATCCGACCAAAAGTGTCACTATCCTCAGTATCCTTAGTAAAGCAGTTGGGAGTTATAGTAACGAAACACAAAAGATGAGGGAAAAGCCAATAAAATGTATTTTCAGTGTCTCAAATTTTGTAGTTCTTTTGATGTTGCTTGCTTGATAGATGTACATACATACATACATATACCAAGGCACTTCCCCCAATTTTGGGGGGTAGCCGACATCAACAAAAGAAACAAAACAAAAAAGGGGACCTCTACTCTCTACGTTCCTCCCAGCCTAAACAGGGACTCAACCGAGTTCAGCTGGTAATGCTAGGGTGCCACAGCCCACCCTCCCATAGATGTAAAGGACAATATTCTTTATTTGGACACAACTAAGTTATTATTCACAAATATGTCACTATGTGCAGTAGAAACCATACTCCAAATAATATCTATTCAGTATGCACTTGTTAGTGTAATAGATTTCCTAGTGAATGTAATGTTTCTGAGTATCTATACCATCGCCAGAATACTTAATGTTCCATCTCAAACCATTTTCATATGCGAAACATCAATCTTAATTTAATAAGTAAATTTAGAATACCATACATCGAAGGGTAACAATAGAGAAAAAAAAATCAATAGGAAACAGAAATTGTGGAGTAAAAAATAAAACTATAAAAAGTAATTACTGAAAAAGATCAAAGGTTCATAACGATGTAAGATAAATAAGATAAACAACGGAATAATTGAAAGTTAAATTCATGTCAGCTCGCTTGGATATGTTGAGCGTTCAGCGTTGTCCCGAGATAAACTGTTTTTTGCAAGAATTCTAGCTCGTATTTTCCATTGTAATTATAAGACGAAAATATCAGAGATAAGCAGAGAAAAATAAGCAATGCATTTCAGTTACCCTTAAATCCAACTGCCAATGGAAGTAAAATAAAGAGAGAAAAAAATACAAAAAAACAAATAGAGATCTCGGCACGATAACAAAATATGAATATTTGAAACAAAGTAGACATTGAAGCCTCGTGACCTATATTTACATAACAAAGGAATTCATAAACTGAAAACATATTTTTGTTTCCGCCAAAGGTTTTCGAGATAAATGACATGTTTGCCCGTTACTACAAAATAATAGAGAAGCTCGTTTAAAGTAAAAACAAATACAAAACAAATAGACTGAAACCAATAGGTCTATCGACTTTTATGGTCGTGAAAGTGAAAATAGTATTGATAATATGTTTGTCATATTATTCATTTACACATCTTGTTGGTGTGTGCATGTAGGAAAATTCTTTACTCTTTAGTATGTATTTAATGAATAAAACTATATTCTATTACTCTTTAGTATTTAATATGTATAACTAAATTATGATTTATAAACAAAAGAAAATTCTTCAAACCAATAGTTCTAAATAAGCTCAAAATAAAATTACGATAAAGTTGATTTGTATCTACACATTTTCATCATATGTAGAAAAAGTAACGACTAAAGTTAGTATTTTTCCACAATTAAGTGAAAAAAAAAATTCTTAAATATTTCATTTTATATACTCACTAAAAAAAGAAAAATACTTTAGAGAGAATGTTGGAAAACAATTATTCTCCTGCTTCTCCAACTTGAAAAAGGAAATTGAAATATCACACTAAACTTGGGTATACCAAAGGAAACTTAACAGCACGAGCAGGAGGGCTATAGCAGCCTAGAGAAAAGAACGCTCTATATTTAACTGGTGACGTTTATTGCGTTCTGGTCGACGTTCCATCAGGCGAAAGGGGTTGGCACGCAGACTCACGTAGACCGCTGGGGAGAGTTTCTTTCCCAACACCAAGAGTGGAGAAAAGAAAGGAAGTCAGGTGACGTGGAAGTAAAACAAATAAAACCTCTTGTAATAAAAGTGTTGCAACAAGAATGACGAGCTTTTAAAATGTATCAGCTCGACAATGTACAGAGAGAGAGAGAGAGAGAGAGAGAGAGAGAGAGAGAGAGAGAGAGAGAATGAATTATTTGAAGTTTTCTAGCATTCTTAGAGAGAGAGAGAGAGATTTAAAGTTTTCTAGCATCCTTGGAGAGAGAGAGAGAGAGAGAGAGAGAGAGAGAGAGAGAGAGAGAGTAAATGATTTGAAGTTTTCTGTCACCCTGAGAGAGAGAGAGAGAGAGAGAGAGAGAGAGAGATAATGATTTTGGAGTTTTCTGGCATCCTAAGAGAAGAGAGAGAGAGAGAGAGAGAGAGAGAGAGAGAGAGAGAGAGTGAGAGAGAGAGAGAGAGAGAGATAACACTTTTAATCCTTGTACATTCCGAGCACAGTTCCCTGATATTCAAACATTTACGAGGTAAAATTTTTAATGAAATTAACGTTTCGACTACAGGAATAACGTTTGGGTTGTACACACCGCCTCATTTAGGAAACACAAACTGATTGTTTACTTTTTCCCATACCGAACCACAGCTCCGAAGATGTATAACAACGTTAAAGGCAAATTTTGGGCAATAAACTTTGCGAAACCATATTTCATCTTGACACAAACGTATTTAGGTCTTCACATTTTTCTGCTTTCGATGTAATATATTACTGACGCTCGTTCATTTCCAAATTTATGTCAGAAGGAATATTCAGTTCTTTTCCACACACACACACAAATAAACCACAAGGATTGTGGTCACTTTTTGGTTCGTTCCTTATAATAATAATAATAATAATAATAATAATAATAATAATAATAATAATAATAATAATAAAAATAATAATAATAATAACAATAGCAATAATAATAATAATAATAATAATAATAATAATTACAACAATAATGATAATAATAATAATAATAATAATAATAATAATAATAAAAATAACAATAATAATAATCGTAATGATAATAATAATGATAATAATAATAATAATAATAATAATAATAATAATAATAATAATAATTCTACCTTCTTTTCATAAAACGGTAATATACTTTTTAATATTTAGTAATGCCATTTATTCCCTTTAAAGTTCAGTCCATAGTGAGTGTAGGAACTACTGCCTATGGATACATAATACATTACACGATGTCAACAATATGCAAATTAAACGGGAACAACTTATAAGTAGCCCACCATGAAACATTAAAGTCAACTATAATTTTCATCTTTCTTGATGAGTCAACTAGTTTTCCATATAACATTATTTATCATATTGACTAATAATATGAACATACATATGTATACAGGGACATAATTAATGGTTTTTTCTTCATTTCTTGACATATGAATTATGTAAATCCGAAGGCTTTATTAAAATATGAAAAAAAATTATCAGATGCAGTGTGATTACACACTATCATCATGGGAATGTACCAAAATTATCAAAATTATGGTTGACTTATCAAATTTAGAATACAATTAAAATCATTGACGAGCAGAGCTGTGCTATTTTGCCTACCAGTGGTAATATTAATATATACTAATTGAAACTACTACTACTACTACTAGTAGTAGTAGTAGTAGTAGTAGTAGTAGTAGTAGTAGTAGTAGTAGTAGTAGTAGTAGTAGTAGCTATTATTGATGGTTTAGTTATAATTAAAACAATTTGCAAACGAAAATGGCGATAAGACTACAGTAATTCCTGAGATCCAATATAAAAATATGGCGCTACAATGTAAAAAAAAATAAGAAAGAAAGTTTCTAAAAATAACTTTACAATTTAATTACAGGTGTATCATAATAAAAGCATAGTGTGGTGGATAAACGTCTGTATACAGTAATGCATTACATTTGTTTGATACGAAATACATCAAAAGAACCCAAGAAAAACTTGTGATCAAATACAAAAAAGTATAGGAATTAAATTTTAGTTCAAGATTAAAACAAAACTGTCTACTTAATCAAGCATAAAGAAATTTAATAAGCACCACAATTCGTAATGAAATATAAGCCACAAACACGAAATGGAATAAATACGTCAGTAAACTGGGCAAATGTAGGGTTTAAGCCATGCAAGGGGGCATAATACTAGGCTTTGCGTCGCTATTCAGAGTTATGATTGGCAATACGCAATCTATCGCAATATAGCTGATCATAAACTAAGGCTCATTTTTATCATATACAATTTTACTGTTGGCTAATGGCATGATTTAACTCCCAGCAGGGATCAACATTTATCACGAGAACAATTGACCGAATAGTATGATGTAACGTTCTCGGCGAAGTGTTTTTTTTTTTTTTTTTTTTTTTTTTTTTTTTTTGTTCAGAGTGATGTACAGCTTTAATGTAATCAAATTGGCCGTAGTGTAATTTAAACTCGAAACTGGATACTGTAGCTATAATAGTTTTCCTGTATTT
>NC_090750.1:71623436-71625961 GCF_036898095.1 Palaemon carinicauda
CTCACATTAATGACAAATGCAAGGAACAGTGGCAATGCCCCTAGCTAGTAGGACAGTGCCCAAGCCCTCTTTCCTTAATGACAGAAGCAAGGAACAGTGGCAATGCCCTATCTAACAGGATTATACCCTTAAGACTAACGATATACTGTAAGTATATGATTAGTGCCTAAGCCCTCTCTCACATTAATGACAGAGGTAAGGAACAGTGACAATGCCCTAGCTAGTAGGACGATGCCCTAAAGACTATCAATATAAGCATATGATTAGTGCCTAAGCCCTCTCTCTCATTAATGACATAGGCAAGGAACAGTGACAATGCCCTAGCTAGTATGACAATGCCCTAGAGACTAACCATACATGCATAGGATCAGTGCCCAATCCCTCTCCATCCCCCCGCTATGACCAGGGAAGGTCAGGCAATGGCTTCTGATAACTCAGCATGTAGAACTAAAGGCTCCCCAAAACGCCCCAACCTTAGCTCATAAGAATGGTAAGGTGTTAGAAGCTATAAGAACCCATCGAGTTTGAGAGGAACTCGATCGCCGGACAGGGGACGTTTCAATTAGGCCATCAAAACCTTATGAAATATGGAGTAATAACTCCTCATTAATATATAAGGAATGTGAGGAGATTTGTGTTCCCCTAAAAAATAAAAGAAACTATTTCAATGAAAATAGAAATAATGAAAACATTATTAGAAACATTTAAAAAATGGTTCGACATTACACAACTATTTTGCTTTTCTCAATCAATCAATTATTGTAAGATGACATATCACTGGATTAAAGATAAAAAAAAATCTCTGTCTTCCATTTTAATAGCCGTTTTTTTCTAGCTGTTCTTAAATATTTTAATACGCTTTATATTTTTCTCATAAGGAATATCTATCGTTATATCTATCTTCTCTAAATATAGGCTTTATTATTGACAGATGATGAATAGGAATGGAAATAAGTGGTATAACGCCTTACCCTTACTCTACAGATAAAGTATTCTACGCAGATATCCATAATTTTAATCTATTTATAAAATGTAAAACAGAATTGCATTAACGAAATACAGAATACACGTTACTATGTTTCAGAATAACATGATATCTACTTTTTGTTGCTTATGCGTTTTAGAAGATTCTAAAAACAAGTACGATACTCCAGGGAACTAATCAAGTGACTAAATTCTCTCTCTCTCTCTCTCTCTCTCTCTCTCTCTCTCTCTCTACGTTACATATGACATATGAGGATCTAGATGGAAATTACATTACTGTGTTTGGAATATATCAGTGATGGACTTGGAAATAAGCTTATCCGTGAAGATTCTTCCTGCGTAATGGATATCATTCGATAACATGTGGTTATTTCTCTCTAAAACACTTCTATCTCGAGTTGAGAAGGGTTCCTTCAGGGTATACTGAGGTAAGTTGATAAGGAAAAGTTGGGTTAGACTTTCAATGAAACGTAATCAGGAAGTCAAACACGGGAGGCAAAGTGAATAGATGACTGAATTTATCTCACCATTCGGCGTTGGAAAATCTCTCTCTCTCTCTCTCTCTCTCTCTCTCTCTCTCTCTCTCTCGAGTTCAAGAATAAATTAGACGAGATCATAAGAACTTTCTAAATGCTTAAACTAAATCGCTCTACCAAAGAGCAAATGGAGTCTACACGGTGGACTAAAAAGTCTTTGAGACATCCAAAATCCTTGTAACTCTCTCTCTCTCTCTCTCTCTCTCTCTCTCTCTCTCTCTCTCTCTCGAGGTCAAGAATAAATTAGACGAGATAATAAGAACTCTCTAAATGCTTAAACTAAATCGCTCTTGCAAATGGAGTCTCCACGGTGGACTAAAAAGACTTTGAGACATCCAAAATCCTTGTAACTCTCTCTCTCTCTCTCTCTCTCTCTCTCTCTCTCTCACTATTTCGAATGACACTCATCTCTTTGAGATTCTAAGCATTGAACAAAAAAAGATTAGACGTCGAATTACGAAGAGATTTCATGAAACTATCGTTGGTAGACAGGGAATCGGTGATTTATGAAACTGTGTATGACAAAAGCGTTAGCACGCAGATAAAATCAAACCTTTAGGTGTATGGATAAATAGGGAACCTATGTTCTGCAAACGATCTAATTGAAAAGACTTAAACACCCCCCCCCCCCCAAAAAAAAAAAAAATATACACAACGATATAAATGAAAAAAATTTGAAAATTAAAAAAGTTGCATAAGATAAGCATGACAAATAAAAACGTAGCGTGTCTGTTATTGAAATGAATATGAAAGATTTTACAAAATTCAAACATTCAAAAATAAATTCTCGCTACTCTTTGATTTCTATTCATTTATAACTTGAAAGTTTTTAGTATGCCAAAAAATACAATGACAAGATTATCTTTATGACACTTTTTTTTAATAAAAAAAAAAATATATATATATATATATATATATATATATATATATATAATAAAGCACAAATATCTCCCGCTATCCCAACAGTTGAATATATTATGACAGTGGGGTAGCCAAGAAAGTAAC
>NC_090750.1:71626461-71636461 GCF_036898095.1 Palaemon carinicauda
ATAAATGTCTAGTAACATTTATTCTAGGATTTTTACCGTTTTAAAAACGGATATATTAACGTAAAGGAGTGACATTACGGTTACCGACCAGTAAAAGATAATAACAAAGTATAGTTATGGTCGCCCGTATTCAACTGAAATACGGCTGAGAACAGTATATTTTTACGGAAAATTTCCGATTAAAATTACGTGTTTTTTAACAGTGTATTTGTGAATAAACACTAACATCTTTAAAAAGTTCGAAATGATTTTTAGTTAGTACCGGTTATCTACATACATAGTAATATTTAAACCAATGCAAATACTTCCTTATCAATAATCTAATCGTTTTAAACGCTAATAACTACTATATACTGTATAAATATAATGGTATTTCTAATATATTACTTCATCTAAAGAGTCTCGCGTAGAATATAAATATATTACAAACAGGTATACTGTGATCAGGAATATCAAACGTTTTGAAGTTGTAAGATATATCAAACAAAATCTATTTCAATGTTTAATAGCACATTTAAATTAGCTTGTATCTACAGAACAACGTTTCTGTAAAGGATAGGTCAATGAATGAAATATAAATCATGATCATGGATATTCAGTGCGTCATTTTTTTAAATAAACGAGACTAACATTGAAATCAGTATTGATATAAATAATTCCCAACTATAACCTTGTATAGGTTAGAAATGCTATATCATCAATGTAAAACAATATACTGTAATGTGTTTATTTGCCAGAGAGAGCTTCATAATAAAAAAAAATAATAATAAAAAATAAAGAAAAATAATAATAATAATAAGAAATAAAGGTCTAGAAGAGTTCTTCTACGCGGTAATAAAATCACAATAACATTCTTTAATTCGGTATATTCAGATAACAGAAATCTTTGGAACTGTTATACCAAAGGATGTTTATAATTTTCCCTTCAGTTTTCAAAAATAAAACAAAATAACTGAGAGAGCTTGTGATGGGCTAACACTTAACATAGTATTATGGCGTTATTTGTATACAAGAAAGATTAAGTAATAAATGTTGATTTGAATGGCAAAACAGAGGTAACATTTGTACTGAACCTTGCAAATAATGTGAGAGATGGCGGTTGAACGTAGAATAGTACCCATATGCAAAATATTCTCAAAAACAAATGAAATTCTCTGAAAGCAGAGTTGATATAAACAAAACCTCAACGGTGGCAATATGTGGAATTCAAGTTCAAGGTTGATATCGCTTAGGAGAGAAACGAAAAAAAAAAAAAAAAAAAAAAAAAAAAAAAAAAAAAAAAAAACCTGCAGTTGATGATATAACTTGATTTTCTAATATACGAGAGTGGAAGAAGAGGGCTGAGCAATCAGAGGAGATGAATTCAAGTGTTTCAGTTTACTTTGATTCAGTTAGTAAAAGATGATACAATTTTATACAATTTAGATAGACGGAGAAAGTATTGGATGTAAGTGGAAGAGCTACAGGAACGGAAGATTTATATATATTCAGGAAGTATATATTGTAATAACGTGAAAGGATTTACAAAGATGTCGACATTTTACACATGATATGTATGTATGCATATATATATATATATATATACACACACACATATATATATATATATATATACATATATATGTGTAAGATATATAAACATATATATGGGTGTGTGTATAAGTATATTATAAATGCATACCCACAACCATATATATATATATATATATATAGATAGATAGATAGATAGATAGATAGATAGATAGACATATATATACACACATGTGTATATGCACATAAGTGTATATATGTTTATATATATATATAAATATATATGCATTAATTAATATATATATATATATATATATATATATAAACGAAGCATTTACATACGTCACACATGAACATCAATTACGAAGTAAAATATGGAGAACAATAGGTAATTATGTTCTATCAAGTATGTATAACTGACAAGACTCTGGAAATACACGTTTTGTGGAGGTAAGTACCTTTCAGTATCAAGATATTATTCAGGAGGATTCTCAAAACAACCACTTAGAGCGTTGATGCATTTTTAATTTTGTTTCTTCGTAACTGAATTTGTGGACCATTACACGGATGCCTTACTCAGCAAATGGCCATTGCCTAATTATTTCCGATGCACTTTGATAAAAGTTTAGTTTATTCTTTAAAACAATGTTAAAATTTAAATCAATAAAACGTATATAAGCTAATCTTTAATATATCCACTTTATTGAATTTTACGATATTTATATCTTTATCAATATTCACTATACTGAATTAATTGTACGATAATTATATTATCTTTATCAATATTCACTGAACTGAATTAATTTTACGATAATTATATTATCTTTATCAATATTCACTATACTGAATTAATTTTACGATAATTATATTATCTTTATCAATATTCACTAAACTGAATTAATTTTACGATAATTATATTTTCTTTATCAATCTTTGAATGGAATTACTTATGATAATTTTAAAAATGTCAGCATAAACATTTTTATCACGCTCATTAATACAAAACCTACTGGATATGGGATAGCTAATTAGCGCGAAGTACTGGTGCCACCCACATGACAGTATTAGGTGACTGATAATATTATTCGTCAAGAATTGACACTTTGCTTTAACGTGCTTGCTTTTTGTGGCAAAGATTACTGAAAACACTAAACTTTTGCCGCCATGAAAAAAATATATGTTGTGTTCTTGCTTGAAATGAGCAGCATTTGGCGACCAGGGTAGAGGATTAATATTCTTTAAAGAGTAAAGCAAAAAATAAGAAATATTTAAAAAAATAGGAGAGAAGTGTGATAGAAAACCAGCTTAATTCTAAAATTAATAGTATAAAATATGAAGAGCTTCCTCTGACGTGTGAAGAAAAGATATCAGAGTAACTTTGAGTTGACAAAATATAGGATCTTCGATAGTGCAGCCTTAAAATATAGGTATTGAAAACGGCCATATCTGACATTCTGCCTTTTTTCTTTTTTTTTTAGATTTTTATTTAAAGATCGAATGTGTATAGGATTAGTATATATATATATATATATATATAATGCATATATAAAAACATATATATTTCATTTATATACATACATACATACATACATTATATATATATATATATATATATACACACATAATATATATATGCATATATATTATATATATATATTATATATATGCATATATATATATTATATATATATATACATATAAATATATATATGCATGCGTGTGAGTACCTATATATCTACAAACAATCTCAAACGAAATATTTGAAACCATCTAAAGAATAAAGCAAGAGTAAAGAAACAAGGAAAGAAAGAAACTTGCGCGTCTTATAAGAAAAAGGAACACAACGACGCTGGTTTTAAAGGAGAAGAATTCAGAAAAAAAAATCTTCGGATAGAAGAAGTACGAGATATTTGGCACACGGACGAAGTCAAGAGAGAAGGAAAAGAGAGAAAAAAAAACAGATGATTTTAAGTTTTCTCTGTGAGGTTTGCCTAGAATCACACGGAGGAAGGCTGGCCAAAATTAGACGGATGTTACTCGATTAGAATTATCGAGGATCGATGAGAAAATAATCTTGAAAATAAAATTGGGGGGGAAAAAAAGAGCCTTAATTGGATGTATTTCTCGTATGACCTGCCCAATGTTTCGGGGTGGAACCCTGCCACTGTGTTTTCGATCTTTTATTACATTATTGAAAAGGTTGGCTGTTTCCAATATAAAACATAATAGCTAAGGATTGAGAGAGAGAGAGAGAGAGAGAGAGAGAGAGAGAGAGAGAGAAAAAAATAAGGGTAAAAAAAAGAGTGAGAAAATAAGGGTAGAGAGAGAGAGAGAGAGAGAGAGAGAGAGAGAAAAATAAGGGTAAAGAGAGAGAGAGAGAGAGAGAGAGAGAGAGAGAGAGAAAATAAGGGTAAAGAGAGAGAGAGAGAGAGAGAGAGAGAGAGAAAATAAGGGTAAAGAGAGAGTGAGAGAGAGAGAGAGAGTAAAAAAGAGACAGAGAGAGAAAATAAGGGTAGAGAGAGAGAGAGAGAGAGAGAGAGAGAGAGAGAGAGAGAAAATAAGGGTAAAGAGAGAGAGATAGAAAGAGAGTAGGAGAGAGAGAGAGAGAGTGAGAGTTAGCGAGTGCGTGTGTATGTGTGCGAGTGGGTTTTGCGGGCGTGGAGACCATGCGCGGGTTCACTGCAGCGGCGGGCTGGAAGGGGGTCCAACCCGCTAGTGTGGGGCCGCCGTTGCTTGTGATCTGGCCGTGTCGCCGCCGCGCTCGTCTGTGCCGCCGCTAAACTGCCTCGCGTTGTCGTCGTCGTCGTCACCACAATCGCTACCACGACTCTCTTATGCTCTTCCATCATGTGGGAAGAGAGAAACCGTCTCTTCCATTACGACCTTTACTCTTAAAAAAAAAAGAGGAAGAGAACAAACAAACAAAAAAAAAGTAGTAATGAAAGGCAACCTAGTTTTCTTCCTTTGAGTTTATATCAATTCAAACTTTCGCTGCTTTTCATTCACTTAACGGACCAGTGTGACGCTGAAACATTGAAAATATTCGGATTATTTTATTACGTCTCTGTGGTTTGATTTCCGCTTCACGCTCCTACGGTTAGGTTCGAGTTTCACGAAGGCAATTGGCAGAAGACTCCTGCTCATCAACGGGTTATTAACATATCAACGACGATGATTAAGAAATAAAGAAACAAATTGTACTGCGGTTCAAAAATCACCGGCACAACTAAATGAGGAGGAATCCAGGCAATTAAGGGGAGAGAAAAAGGGGGAAAAAAATGAAAGCGGGGGACAGCGAGTGTGTGTGCACCAGTGACGTTTATTCTAGGGAAAGACAGAGCAACGATAAAGCGGCCAATTGGTGAAGAAAAAGAAAAAAAAAAGCGATAGAAATACGCGGTTTCAAATCACTTCTGAGACCTAACCCACCCCACACCCAACACCCCTCACCCCCCCTAAACTTTAGCACCTAGCACTCGTTCCGGTATATGTGCTCTCTCAGGCTTACAGTTCGGCATACATCGGCAATGGAAGTCAATAGAGTAAATAATGTAATGCTATGTCCTCAACACATTCAATGTGAAATTTGCGTGTAGTGTCTTTGCAACTCACACAGCTTCGTATTTATACTATGTTCAGCACACAAAATAATGTCTAGGTGTATAGTTATTCATCATATATTCCACGTCTGTGTTTACTAAAGTGAAAGCCAAGTAGCAGCAGCAGTAAACAAACGAACGAACTAGTGCGTCTGTCGTGTTTTTGATTCCCTGAAGGAAGACTTTGTGTCATCAAGAAAATTACATAGGAGAAAAATTTAGGTTCCAACTTTTATTCCATTTTTTGTATCTGTCTTTTCCTTGATGTCAGCGCCGCCGAACAAAAACATTTCAGTAGATCGAAAAGAAAATAATATATAAGAAAAAATAGACAAGAGAAAAAAAAACTGCGGCTTCTAAAGATTACGAAGAAAAACTTTTGTGAGTTTCGTTCATTAAGATTCTCAAAACTGTAGATAAGATTTCCAAATTTTCCGGACATAAAAACCTATTTGCAACCAAGTGGAAAAATAGATAAGACTTATCATCATCCTTCATAAGAAGAGAAAGTGTTATTTCTGAAGTTTCCCATAAAAAAATTATATTTTTCGAAAAGTATTTTGGAAGATTCTCTCTCTCTCTCTCTCTCTCTCTCTCTCTCTCTCTCTCTCCCTGAAAACTTGTACTTTTTTCTATCTCTTTTCTCATTCTCCCAGTGGGAACAAACTTTTGACCTCAAAGGCCATTTACTGACAGCCATAGGGCGAGAGGTTACCTCCTTATGAAGTTTCAGGACCTTTGCTCAAGAAATTATTGTTATTTGCTCAGAGGGTTTTTAAGTTTTGGGACCATTTGGAGTTTGGCTTGTGAAAGGACCAAAATAAAAATTAATAGGTCTTATTTTTTGCCTGACCTAGGAAGAAATTGATGACATTGGGAATAGGAAGTTTGCCCATTTCATAGCAAGATTCAAGAAATAACTAAACATGAAAGTAATTAAGGTGTGTCGAAGATTTAGACTATCCGAAATGGAACTTCCATGAAAAAAAGGGAGCAAAACAAAAAAGCGTATCGAACGACACCATCAACCACACGCATCAACAACCAAAAGATCAGTGGAAAAGAACATAAACTGATAATAGTGGGCCACTAACCGTATAATCCCTTCAAGGACCCCCTACAATAAGCTATAACTAAGTCTATATTAAAGACGGAGAAGAAAACGCAATAAACAGCCAAGTAACATCTTTATTGGAACGCGCAGAGAGAGAGAATTAAGCAAGAGATTATTTTTCCTCATTTTCCAATCGGTCACTGACACAACATTTAAGCCGAGCCCTCAGCCTCCCCGAAGGAAAATTGTCCTCTTCTTCGAGGCAATATGACGGGGTGGGGGAGAGGGGTGGATTGAAGCACTTTGTGGGCGTGAGTAGGAATTCCTGGGGCGTGGTTCCAAAGCCACTAGTGCCATGGGGATGGGCGTGATAGGCAAGGGCGGCTCCTGGCTACCCTGCCTAGCACTCCTCCTCGTCGTCATTTATCCAACCATTACTCACGCCCGAAGTAAGAAGGTCGATGTCTACGTGGCTGGATTTTTCCCGGTGAGTAACCAGTGTTGAGGAATGAATAGAAAATATAAAAAGAAGAAGAGGAGGGTAAGGTGTTTTATTTCGATGGTATTATCTTCAAGAGTTTCAATTCAGATTGTACTTTTTCAAAGGTATCTAATTCTTACTGTTTGCAATTCAGATATAAGTACTTTATCAAAAGTATCTAAATGTTACTGTTTTTATTTTTTCCCATAATCTACCCCTCGTGTTTTACTCTCTCTCTCTCTCTCTCTCTCTCTCTCTCTCTCTCTCTCTCTCTTCCTATTCCTCATACTGGCCCATCGGTTTCCTTATTCGTATATCCCTTTAATAATTCAACACACCTGTTCCACTGACTATTATCTCCGTATCTTTCCATTTGCTTCTCCAGAAAATACTACTTTTTATTGTTGCTTTTGCATACGTAAATGTTATTGTGCATATCTGAGTGTGCTTTCAAAACATCGATATCAATTTTCCCATTCTTTAGTATAAATAGTTGTAACTGTCTAGCTGTATTTCCTTTTATTTTTGTTATGTACGATCAGAACTTTCTCTTTGTACGAGGGTATTACTTTCGTTTAAGAGTCTATTCCTCTTCCGTCGACCCAGTAATAATGTATGTCATGTGTGTTTGCATACCGTCATGCAGCATTCTGTAAGCGGTACTGGGCCTTTCCGAAATCCTTCCATTGATACGCAGATGCATGCTAATGTCATTGACATTTCATCTGGATCTGATCCCTTTCATAGTTTAGTCACCCTCTTTGATATTTGTTTTCCCTTATCGTCGTGACGTTCCTTTATACCAGGTAGCTCGGTATGTCAGAATATTCTTTTTCCTATGATATACTGATAATTGCTTATTCGTGTTTACATCTAATAGAGGAGCTTATGATAGTAATCTTATTCTGTGCAGTGGAGTATGAAGGTTTGCTAGGTTTAGAAGAATTGTTGCCTCCAAAAAGGTGAGTGTAACCTCCTACGAAGATAATCTGATATGATTTCAATATTTTCGACCTCCATAAACTAACCTAACCCGACTATGCCTACAGTATACGGGGAATATATATATATATATATATATATAGGTACTGCACTTATATATAATGTGCGTTTCTCTTCATTTACTTTTTGCTTTTCTAGAAAACATAGCGACTTTAATTAATATCGACCAATGGACTGCTACTCTTCGGTTAATGAGTTTAGTTCAAAATGATATATATATATATATATATATACGGTATATATATATATATATATATATAAATATATATATATATAAATTAACCAGATATTTCCTCTAATGTTCTCATTTATCGGGTTTCTTTCAGGATTTGCAGCAACCATTGTAGTGAATACATTCGAATAAGAGAGAGAGAGAGAGAGAGAGAGAGAGAGAGAGAGAGAGCAAATGAGGGGGAAGGAGATATCAATACTCACAATAATGATAGAGGGCTGGGAGTCTCGGATAAGATATCAATATATGACTAAATGAGAAATGAATTGAATAAAGTATTCTGTGCTAATTAGCGTTTCTCTCTCTCTCTCTCTCTCTCTCTCTCTCTCTCTCTCAGCATACAAACACTCGAGCGTATATATGTGAGTGTATATAAATATACATGCATATATATATATATATATATACATATATATATACATAAATATACTGTATGTATACATATATATATATATATATATATACACCCACATATATATATACATATATATACTGTATGTGCATATATTATATATATATATATATATATGCCCTTTTCTGAGTGGGGATACCTAAACGTGGTGAAAGGGTTTACGTATCGTCATGATCAGCAGACCTGTACTAGTCAGGGCAACCCATATTAGGTCGGTTTGCTGTCAGCGATCAAACGAAAATCTCCCACCATCACCAATACAACTGGCCAACGTGGTGATGCAAACTGGCGAAACCACGGACGTTGAATTGACGTGTTCTGCTGAGGTTTTTTTCCTACAATGAATGAGAAACAGCCGCATTTGTTCGCTTGTTTGTTTGATATATATATATATATATATATATAATATACATATATATATATATATATATATGTGAATATATATATATATATATATATATATGAATATATATATGAATATATATATGAATACATATATATATATATATATATATGAATATATATTCATATATAAATACCATTACCTTAATTGGAATATATTATCGTTTTTACACGTTTACTATCCCAATCTTACTTTATGGAAGTGTACTGGTAACTTACGAAAGTTGAAAAAAATGGGGGAGGGGGGTGATGAGAGCCGGTCTCTGTTTCTGACTAAATGTATGTTTTAACTATATATTTGATATCGAAATTGGACAAATATAAAAAGCTGATACATAAATGAAAATTTATTTCAATTATTTCCTTTGTTTCATTTGTAATCGAAAATTAAGTGTCACATTAACGTTCACTGTCATTTTCAATAATTTTATAGGCGTAATAATGGCATTTATTATATTTCTATAATAAACAACAAATTTCACTTAGCATATCAGTTGCATAATTGAAACAAAATATTTTTCTAATATATCACATTGAGTAACTATGCTTGCAAGCTTTCACGCCAAATAGAAACTTTAAACAAAGAAATACTTGTATGATAATCATAAAAATGAAAATGAATCTTCACTAAGAGCCATAGCAAGGAATCTAATGTTTATATATGCTGGCACTAAAATAGAATATCCAGTCAAAAACATGTTATGAATACTGGTTTATGCCAAAATAGTCTGACAACATAATGAATATATGTATTAGATTTCCGAATTAATGCCAATTTCTCATGAAATCAATGATATCTGCTTAAATGCAACTGATAACAAGGGAGGACTGAAAGATTTCATGTTTAAACGAGGATATTTAAATATTTATTCATAACTGTCATATCATTGGTAAGAAAAACAAAGGAAATCTGGATATGAGATCTTTAGATATTCATCTATGTTATCTAAGCCAGGTACGAAATTTGCATATAAGGAATGCCATAATTTGTAAGGGTTTAAATTTCTTTTATATTACAGACGTCACTACACACAGATTATATTTTACTATACATATTTTATTTCAAGTAGGCTAAACTGAGCCTCCTTGGTGTATAAATATTTTACGAATTTTCTTGAGGTCAGTGTGGAAAATGTCAGTGAATTCTCAAAATGTTTATTTTTACCTCCTAAGCTAATAAAACATAGCCAACAACTTATGCTTCAAAATTTTCAAGACCCATAAAAAGTATATAAAAAACAAATGCCGAATTCATAGTTTCTTCCAGCGAGACTTTTTGAAACGACCG
>NC_090750.1:71638961-71643961 GCF_036898095.1 Palaemon carinicauda
TCATAAGGTCTCTTGTAACCGAATTTAGAATAAGGCCAATAATGTTCTTCTATTTACATATTGTATTTTTTAGACAATATTTTGTTTATTTTCTTCACTATAAAACTTCTCAATATTTTGTTTATTTTCTTCCCTACAAAACTTCTCTATATGATTTGCCAGATCTCATTCTTTAGGGTTGTAGCAACCTAAGGGAAACTTCCCTGCCTAGCGTTCTCCCAGACTTGGGTTCGAGACCCGCTAAAGCTCGATAGTTTCTTGAGTGTCTGCAACCTAACTATCCCTACGAACAAAGGAATGGAGGTTTGGGGGAGCCTATGGGTCTACCTGTTAAGTCATCAGTAGAAAATGCCTTGCACTACCTGCTCCAAGCTTGGGTGGAGAGGGCGCTTGAGCGCTGATCATATGTATATATAGTCAGTCTCTAGGGCAGTGGTTCCCAACCTTGGGGAAATTTCCCCCTGGGGGGAAATTTGAAGCTTCCAGGGGGGAAATAATTACACTACCTACTAACTAAAACAAGCGGAAAATGTCCACATAGTACGTGCGGCAATTTGTTGTTAGCCATTCAATTGGTATATGATCATATCAGTTCTCACTGATATGATATTCAAGGGGAAAATTGGAATATCATGCCCATTTCTGAGGCAGGCCAGTGGGCATGAGAGCTGGGTGGAGCATGAAGGGGGAAATCTGGATGGTTGAACTGGGTGCAGGGGGGAAATGACAGAAAAAAGGTTGGGAACCACTGCTCTAGGGTATTATTCTTTTGGGATATTGTCACTGTTCCTTGCTTCTACCATTCATGATCGGCCTTTAAACATTTAAACATCTCATTCTTGTCTTCTATACAATCCTTACCTCAATCTACCATTCAGCCTTCGAGTAACAGGTTTCTTGTTTGACCTTATAATAATCGCATGTCGTAAGTGTAAGGGATATGATCTTTTTTTTACGTGGAAGATCTCCCTCGGGTAGTTAACTAATTCTGCGAATAAACCGCCCTTCACAGTTCCACGTTAACTGCCGTCATGGATATTTTGCAGTCACGAACATACCGGGTTTGCGAGCGATGGTAAAAAAAAGGGGGTTACCTTTTGGTTTATAAATGATTCGTAACATGGAATGCTAGGGTCAGATAGCTGTAACGGTGGCAGCAGAAGTTGTTGGGTGAACAGTACAGTATTTCGAATGTAGATATATAAATATTAAAATATGCAAAAGAAGGCGAGAGGAGCCCTGGCAGCGTAGAACTTGTTTGTTTTCGAGTCATATGTGTACTATTCTATCTTGTGTATCGTTGACATTAAGGCTTTTATTCATTCATTTTTTTAAATATTGATTTTTTTTTTAATTTATCTATTCATATCTTAATATTTTTTATTTGTTTATTCACTTATCCACACACACACACACACACACACACACACATATATATATATATATATATATATATATATATATATATATATATATATATATATATATATATATGTGTGTGTGTGTGTGTGTGTGTGTGATGGCTCAAGAAATCATTTCATTTATTTATCAATTAATTCTATTAATATACCTTCTTTATTTTAATAAACTGCTTTATTTTTCCTCTATTTTTATAGTCCCCATCTTCTAAATGACAGCTTCCAGATGTCTCTGCCTGCCTATATTTTTATGATCCTTATAAACACCATTTTCTAAAGGGCGAGTCATTAGCTTATTCTGAGATAACAGCTGACAATTTCTTCCTTTTCATTCTGGTTTCCTTAAGTTTTTGTCATGTTAAAACTCAGCTTCGGCGATATGCTTACATAGGCTGACTATACTTATAGTCGCACCACAACTAAATATTATAGTAATTAAAGAGTAAAATAATCAAACTGAGCCTATTTTACATAATATTACTGGACGATATAATGGTACATAGTAATTTTATTTGTTACTGAAACTTCACCAGAAATTACCGTGGTGGAAATCAGTATAGGTGATAATAGGAGGGTATATTAAGAAGAAAAACTTTTTAAATTTTGACATTTAAAGAGATATACTTCGGTTGCACTTTGAAAGGTAAATGCAAAATCCGTGATTGTCCAGGAATATACAGTAACAATCCAAAAATTAATAGATATAATTTAAATGTACTTTAATGCAAAGGTAAACTTTATGATTTTCCAAGTCGAGCAATACTTTGTTTCTAACCAAACTGTATAACAAAGAATGACTGGAAAGTTATATCCATTCCCTAAACTTAACTATTTATAAAACGATGATTATGATACGATATTAGTGATTGATTGGTGGAGATTATCTCAGTATTTGGTCACTTTTAAGATCATACCAACATATCAGTCTATCTATACAAAGTATTCTTTAAACAAATTTTAAATATAAAGAAACAATAAATCTAAAAAATTGTGCGTCTTCTATTTACTCTTTTTTATTCTTCCCCATATTCCTTTCCCCTTCTTCTCATTTGTATTATCACTAAGATTATCGTATCTCTTATAACCTCCCCAATCCTTATCATCTTCACTCTTCTTCATCAATGAAGTTACAAAATCTTCCAGATTCTTTTTCCTATCTGGGATTAAAATACGAGATTTCTTTTCATCTCTCGTCCAACCTGGTACCTCTGATCTCCAGGTACGATTGGATGTCCTGGTGCAGGGAGACACGTCTCTGATGGATATATCTCAATGTTTTTTATTCCCAATTATTATTATTATAAGCCCAGGGGCTCCAACAGGGAAAATAGCCCAGTGAGGAAAGGAAACAAGGAAAATGAAATATTTCAGGAAGAGTAACAAAATAAAAATAAATATCTCCTAATTAAACTATAAAAATTTTAACAAAACAAGAGGAAGAGAAATAAGATAGAAGAGTGTGCTCGAGTGTACCCTCAAGCAAGAGAACTCTACCCCAAGACAGGGGAAGACCATGGTACAGAGGCTATGCTACTACCCAAGACTAGAGAACAATGGATTGATTTTGGTATTTCTCCAGTTTTACCCATTCCTGTAGAGAACGTATTTTCTTCTTACATCTTACTATTGTATTTATTTGTATATCTGTAATTCTTGGATACTGTAATTATCTGATGAAAACTGTATGTTCTTTGCTTATCTGTTACAAAGAAACATAAAAAAAAACACTACTAGCATATCATTTCATGGATTGGTGAAAATATACGTTATTTGTTTATCTGTTAGAAAGAAAAACCTAAAAAAAACACTAGCATATCTTTCCATAGATTGATGAAAATATACGTTCTTCGTTTATCTATTACTAGAAAAATAAACAAGGCGCTAGCATATCGACTAACAGAATGATGAAAATATACGTTCTTTGCTTATCAGTTACAAAGGAAAAAAAAAACTCTAGCATCTCATTTCATGGATTGATGAAAATATAAGTTCCTCGTTTATCTATTACCTAGAAAATACACAAAACGCTAGTATATCGGCTCACAGAAATGGCATAAAAATACATTTGAACATTTATAAACCAATCTCAAAAGAAATAATTGGGTAGGTGGAGGAACTTCAATACCAACCACCAAACCAGCCCCTCCCCTCAGTCAAAAGAGAAAAAGAAAAGCTTAATTACAGATGTCGTTGCTTGTAGTGGTCTGGATGTACCCTTGAGAAAGGAGTGTCCCGGCCAATAAAATGACCCTCGGAGACTTCGTGCTGGTAATGGGAGCAACAGTGTGAAGCACTGGCACCGTGGCACTCTTACCATCACGCACTCCCTGCCAGGTGTTGGTACAGCGAGCCTCTCGGGGGATCGATGTCTTCGGCTCTTGGTGTTATTGAAGGATCCGTTGATGCTTTGGGGAGTTATGTGGTACGGTACTACATTTGAGGCGTGACGTCATTGTTGCTGGAACGCTTAGGAGTGTCATAACACTTACAGGTTTCTAAAACTGTAAGAAATTGAGAAACATCGATCTGTTTTTTTATATGCCTTTATCTGAATTAATATATATATATATATATATATATATATATATATATATATATATATATATATACATATATGCATTATGCATATATATATATATATATATATATGTGTGTGTGTGTGTGTGCGTGTGTGTACGTGTGTAAGTATTTAAAAAGTCTTGCATATCATATCTTCTGTACTGTACAGTAAACTTTCACTCAGATATATTGTTTCAAAACTCCGTAATCACAAAAAAAAATACCAAAAAACTATTACTCTAATACCTCCTCCGAAGCTATAAAAAGAGATAATACACAAACAAACTTTCTACTCTCTGTCAAAAGCCTACTGAGCAGCTCACCAATCATTCTGTGTTTTATTTTTACATTCTTATTCAAAGCCCACTCAAGCTTCTGAGAGGGAAGAAAGGATACAAAAAAGATCACTAAAATTAGATATCTAAATCTATTCCTTTACAGAGTGCGATGCCACGCTGCAGATTAATGACAAATAGACTAAAATAAACTGTGGTATTATTACCTACCAGTAAATGTTGACTTTTTATTACTTTTAATAACACTAATAAGGAGATTTTTTGGTACATGATTATTCTTTTTCAGTTTTCTTCTAAAGAAGATGATATATGATTATATGTGTCGTGTCTTTATGTATATACACTTTTATACCTCTGTGTGTGTGTATATACATACATATATATATATATATATATATATATATATATATATATATATATATATATATATATATATTGCCCGGCCCAACAATGACTCTTGGCTTCACCGCCCGGCCCGCTTGGCTTCATTGCCCCACCCAGCAATGGCGCTTGGCTTCACCACCCGGCCTGCTTGGCTTTACTGCCCGGCCCAACAATGGCGCTTTGCTTCTCCGCCTGGCCCGCTAGGCTTCATTGCCCGGCCCAGCAATGGCGGTTGGCTTCACCGCACAGCCTGCTTGGCTTCACCGCACAGCCTGCTTGGCTTCATTGCCCGGCCCAACAGTGGTGCTTTGCTTCACCACCTGGCCCGCTTAGCTTCATTGCC
>NC_090750.1:71678444-71690944 GCF_036898095.1 Palaemon carinicauda
GGACTAAAGTATTTGCCTTGCAAATATATGAACTGAGAAGGAGAAACCATTTGCATGTAAATGGTGGGTGTTTTGTTTGATATTTACCGTTAATATCTTCTGTCATGAGATTATGAAACATCTAGATTCTAGGATATTTTTCTAGTGCTCTATCAGTGATCCAAATTATCCTTCCTTAGCTATTCAAAAAATAATAATTTCAAGAAGTCTATGTAATTTATTGCTTTGCCCACTTTTTGGTCTCGTAGTAAGCTACAGCTTATTCGTTAAATTTCAAAAAAAGTATTTATTTGCTGAGAAGTATTACTATGAACTGACAAAAAATATGTTTTGCTTCCTTTGCCATCATCACGTGTTTATATATATATATATATATATATAAATATATATATATATATACATACATACATACATATATATATATATATATATATGTATATATATACATATATATATATATATATACATATATATATATATAATATATATATATATATATGTATATATACATATATATATATATATATATTTAATATATATATATGTATATATATATATATATATATATAAATCATAGTCCTTGATAAGGTAATAGAATATAATTTTCCCTTTTTTCTCTACTTAATAATTTTTTTTTTTTGCTTTCACGTCAATAGCTATAAGAAAATATGGTTACAAGCTGGTTTGTAAATAGTTCATCTGTATCGTAAGAATATCATCATCAATCATTACCATCATTAGCACAGTAATATTACATACGCTTTCTACCATACCACCAATAAATTACTTTATTAACAAGCTTCAAACAAAGTTTTCTTCACGTTAATGCTAAGAATGTTCTTTACAGTCGAAACGACCCTGGCAACTCATATATGTTTATTAAAGTAACAAAACAATAACATAAAGAAAAAGCAATACCTAATGTGCGTTCGTACAAAACCGACCATTTACATCAGGCACCTTTAAGAAAAATTATTCATAGATTTCGTACGAATCCTTTTTTCTTTAAGATGACACATTCCTATCGCAAGCTCCTTTGAAATATAAATATCCGAACAAAGGTAGAATTGTTTTCTCCGCCTTTCAAAATATTTTCTCCCTGAAGGAATATCCTTTTAACGTCTCTGGGCAAATATTTCGAAAAAATACCTCATGCGTGTAATCTGAGTCGTATCGTGGAATTCCCAAACACGTGATACCTCTGCAGACACGTTAGGAAATCGTAGAAAATATTAAATAAGAAAATAAGAGATCATATATAATAGTAAGAACCGTAGAGATATGTACCTATTCGGGTCATATATTATGATGAAACATTTGCGTGAGCGGAATTAACTTAGGGTTTAAAACTCCTTCAGTAAATACATAAAATTGTTTTTTTTTAAGAGAGAGAGAGATAGAGAGAGAGAGAGAGAGAGAGAGGAGAGAGAGAGAGAAGAGACCATATAGCATTTTTCATTGTTTTTTGTAAAGGACGGAAAATTTCTTAGCTCCTATGCTCTGTTATTTTTCGCAAGTTAGCATAAAGAAGTTTATTATACCCTTGTTGGACGAGTGGTAAATGGGTTGTGCGATACCACTAGCTCTGCTGATTACCGTATGACTGGCCTTGATTTTAGTGCTGCCTTTAAGCGTGTTAATTATCAGGACATTTGTTTTCAACTTAAACCGATAGCGTTAGTTGGTCTTTTCTTAACATCATCATGAACTTTTTAAGTAATAAATTTGCAGAGTTGTTGATGATGGGCACCATAGTGAGTATAGGAATGTGATATCTGGTGTTCCCCAGGATAGTCCTTCTTTCTTATTTCTTTTCATACGATATAAGCATATGTGGATTGGCCTAGAAAACAAACTTGTTTTATGCAAATGATGCTAATCTCTTTGCATCTATTCCATCTCCTGAATATAGACCTGGGATTCCTGAACCCCTGTGATAGAGATCTAGCTAAAATTAGTGTTGTAAATTTATAGCATGAAGTTGCACCCTAACAAAACTCAAAGTCTAAGTGTAAGTAGGTCGGAGAACAGGGGCTCCTCAACATCCAGATCTTTGCATTGACGACTTTTCTTGAAACTACATATAACTTCTTTTTTTTTATAGAGAATTCTTGTTGCAAATCTACCATTGGAGATGCACATTCAGTCTATTTCTTCAATAGCACAGAAAAATTACTTTTAAAGAAAGTCCTTTTAAGATTTTTGGTGATCAGTTTATTCTGGGGAAACTTTTTACTTAATTTTTCCTAGTTTTCACTATTGTTCTTATTTTAGGTCTTCAGCTGCTGACTCTCATCTCAATATATTAGATAGAAACTTACGGTCTATTAAAGTCCTTATTCCTTATCTGCATATAAAACTACGACACGTCACCAGTTACTTTTTTTTACGCATGCTACATAAGATTGTTCATAATTTCAGGTTATCCACGGTATACCGATCATCCAAGACTCTACCATCAGTGGAACTTCCTTAGTTGAAACCTTTTGTAAATTCTTATTTGTTGACCAGTTTGGCATTAAGTCTCGTTTTATAGTTTATACATGACCTATCTACTTTAACGTTGCTGCTGATATTAAATTATTTTCTTATTTCTTTATTCATTACTTATATCTACTCTTATTTCCTTTTCTCGCCGAGCTGCTTTCCCCTGTTGTAAATTCTTATCTGTTGACCAATTTGGCATCAGTCTCGTTTATAGTTATATATGACCTATCTACTTTAACGTTGCTGCTGACATTAAATTATTTCTTATTTCTTTATTCATTACTTATATCTATTCTTATTTCCTATTGCCTTATTTCCTTTCCTCGCCGGGCTACTTTCACTGTTAGAGCCCTTGACCTTGCTTTCCCAACAAGGTTGTATCTTTGCTAGTAATAATAATAATAAACCAAATAATAATAATAATAATAATAATAATAATAATAATAATAATCATAACAACAACAACAACAACAACAACAACAACAACAATATAGGAATGAATATAAAGTGTTGTGAGTGCGTGTTTATATGTGTTTTTTTTCGTATAGGCTTCTCTTCACTTAGAAAGCTATACACAGACGTGGCATGAGTCAATTGCCGTTAACGATAGACATAAAAATCATTGATTTTTATATATTGGTGGGACCAAGGTAGAGAGAGAGAGGAGAGAGAGAGAGAGAGAGAGAGAGAGAGGAGAGAGAGAGAGAGCGTATATCCAAGGTTTTACCTATCAAGGAGGAGTATGAGCTTCCATTTATTGTGCTCAAGCGAAAATTTTCTTCAGAGATGGAAAAGGATTCACGATATTTATTTTCCTATTTTTCAATCTGAATCAATATTTATCTTTATTTCTTCTTTCCTTTACTGTTGCTTCTATATTACACTGAAGCATGTTACGAACGCTCTATTTCAACTATTCTAATCTCCTTGTATAATGGTTGATTTGACGTCATCAATATTTAAAAATAAGAGATGATTCATCCTTTATACCTTTACTCTAGATTAGAACATATATATCCCTTTGTTTCTAATATTATTTCCTTTGCGAGATAAACTTGACGTTATCCACAAATTTTTGGCCATATGTTCTACCTAACTATGTTATGCATCTTTAAAGGGGATCTCATTTCTAAATATACTCAATGTTGACATACAAAGTTTTGCCCTGAGACAGTGTACTGTCTATTTCAGGTTTATAATGGTAACACATTACAAAAATAATGAATAAATGCGTCTAAGATTGAAGAAACTAAAATGAGAATTCCAAACAAACTGAATCATATTTAAGAAAGTAACTCTGTCTCTTGACGTAAAAAAGGTTCCTTCAGTACCAACCTAACCTAACAAACAACAATACATTCAAGAAAGTTCATTGTAATATTGCTATTCATATTTTCTTAGAAGAGGTAAAAATTATAATGAACCTAGCATTGACTTCTCATAACCTACCATTAGCAACATGTTAATTTATAGAAGAAAACAAAGTTAAAACTATATAGATATTCGTGAATATCTAAATACTAATATTCGTAATATAAAATGGTATCTTCGAGCAAAAGCGTCCACCAAAACCCTCAACCTCCCGAGATTTTCCCCCTGAATGAAAATGTGAAGAAGATCTGAAACACTCCGGTTAATGATGGGAAAAACTAACGTTAATCGTGTCTGAATATACTTTGAGTTTCTGAAGAAGAAATGACCTGCTTGAGCGCGCGTACCCTGGGGAGAGAGAGAGAGAGAGAGAGAGAGAGAGAGAGAGAGAGAGAGATGTTGAGGTTAGGGGTTAGAAAAGTGATTAGAAATAAGATCAGGTGTATTTTTCAAAGGAAAATCTCTCTCTCTCTCTCTCTCTCTCTCTCTCTCTCTCTCTCTCTCGTGCACATGCTAAGACAGTCATTTTTTTTTAGTTACCTAAAGTATATTCACACATAATTAACGTCATTATTTCCCACCCCTCAGTAAATAAATATATATATATATATACAATATATATATATATATACATATGTATATATGCGCGTATTAAATACACACACATATAGATGTGTGCGTATGTGTGTGTGCATCTCAAGGAGAGCGACATTACGGACATTGATTGTAAAAGAAGAAATTGGGTTCAACCAGGAGAGTGACAATTCACCAGCCCCCCCCCCCCCCCCCTTCCCCCCTCACAAAGCCGAGTGCAATCGATGTAATCCGTGCCACTAAATCACTCTGCTGCCACGCCCTTAGTTAAGCCTTCTTCGTTTTACAAATACATTTCAATCCATGACGTCATTCGTGACGTCATAGACTAGATTCTGTGATGTCACTGGAACTTTTATTTTCCTCACCTGTTGTTCTCTGACTGTTGTATTTTAATGGTGGTTTACGAGCTCGTTAAAAAAAAGATTTCATATTTTCAGCTCTTAATTAGCGTGGTGTAATTACCTAACTTAAAGGGGAGTAACCTCTCTAGAACCTTATGGTCTGCATGAGACAATCACCTCAGCCAACACATCTTCATTTCATTTTCTATTTAACTAGTTTTCTTACATACTCTTACACTTTGTCTTGTACTTATTTTATTTTATATTGACCTTTAAATATACACTTTGATATGCTAATTAATTAAGGTAGATTAATAAGTTCTGACAAATCTGAATTCATCTCCCTTATATAACATAGAGCAAGTGACTGGTTTAATATATATATATATATATATATGTGTGTGTGTGTATATATATATATATATATATAGAGAGAGAGAGAGAGAGAGAGAGAGAGAGAGAGAGAGAGAGAGACTACGGGTATTTCCATCCATCGAGTAAGAGGGATAGGAAGTAGTCATACCCAGGAGAGAGGGGTTCTCGTTAGGAATGAGGTTGAATCTATGCGTGAGCCCATACATACCTAAATATATAGCTTCACTTCTGACGGGTAGCATACACAAACAAAGAATATATATCTCCATTTAGCATTCCAGCCCAAAAAAAAATTATTTTCCATCCTCATTATCATTTATCATTTCTATCCTAATCTACGTAAAACGGAATTTGACAAATATTATGGAGAGGAAAAATGAAATTACTGCGTATACTTAGGGCTCATAAAGTGTGAAAGCATATAATGATAAATTCTCTACCCTGCAATACTAGTTCAAATGTTGTTTTCCTAGAGTGGTATCATATGACCTACCTTTGTTAAATTGCTATTTGCTAATAAAATATGGATGCATATACACTCCTGTCGAGACACGTTCTCATGCAAACAGACATTCCAACAATAACATGTTCCCCGACAAACAACCTGTATATAATATATATATATATATATACATACATATATATGTATGTATATGTATGTATGTGTATATATATATATATATATACACACACATATATATATATATATATACTGTATATATATATACATATATATATATATATATATATTCTATATATATATATATATATATACTGTATGTTTATATATATATACTATATATATATATTTAAATATTTGGATTTTCTCCTGTTTCTTTACTGTTTCGTGATACGCACGTCAGGAATTTCTTTATTGAATGCTAAAGGATTACGGATAAAATCTTTGATAATGGCTGATAATTTCTAATCTCCAAAATAAAACCCAAAAATAGTAATGTGACGATACTAATCTTCAATAAAGAATCCTAATCTCTAAAGAATCCTAATCTCTATGTAAGAAATGAAACCGAGGAACATATTTTCATGCAGCAATAAGAAGGGATTATGTTTTTGACTTTTCGTTGGAGGTAAAAGCTTATTAGATCCAATTTGTTCATGCAAGACTTTTTCCTCTTAATGGATTATCCGGGTACCGTTACAAAAAGGGACTGTTTTTCACCTCATATTTTTCAAGCTGCATTTCACCTTCATTGTTCTAAAGGAATTTCTTCTTTTTGTCAAAGTTTTAAGTATTCTAAAACATTTTTCACATGACAATTTTAAGTATTAGTGAACTAGTGATATCTTTATTCTAAATTATTACTGCTTAAGAGTATGCATGATATTATTGGACGAAAGGTCTGAAGAATTATATTTGCTTTTCTAGGAGAAGGAGAACGGAAGAGAACATGTTTATTTACTTTTCAACACATGATATCAGAAATGTCCTTCATACATGCGAGATTTTATCTTTATCAATTCAGTATGTGTTTTTAGTAGACAAAGTTTTTTTTATACTTACTAGTCTACATTAATAATGTCAAAATATGCCAAATAAGAAGTAAATAAAGACAAATAAAATATATAAAAATAAACTATCTGAAAACCATGAACTTTTTTTGTAAACAAAGTTTTAAACCATAAGGTTACATGAAAAATAACGCATCGTAGTAACTTGCAGCAAGTTTTCCTTTGGGATTTCAATTCCCAACATCCAAAGCATTCATTCCAAAAGGGGGGAGAGAGAGAGAGAGAGAGAGAGAGAGAGAGAGAGACGATCACTACTTGAGAGAGACCATCCCTTCTTAGAGAGAGAGAGAGAGAGAGAGAGAGAGGGAGAGACGATCCCTACTTGAGAGAGAGAGAGAGAGAGAGAGAGAGAGACAATCCCTTCTTAGAGAGAGAAGACGATCCCTACTTGAGAGAGAGAGAGAGAGAGAGAGAGAGAGAGAGACGATCCCTACTTGAGAGTGAGACGATCCCTTCTCAGAGAGAGAGAGAGAGAGAGAGAGAGAGAGAGACGATCCCTACTTGAGAGTGAGACGATCCCTTCTCAGAGAGAGAGAAGAGAAGAGAGATGAGAGAGAGAGAGGGAGAGAGAGAGAGAGAGAGAGACGAGATCCCTACTTGCGTCTCACTTAAAAGAAAGTCCAATCAATCAACGCCCACTTCCCCACAGCTTCTTTTCGGCATGTTAAATCCGGCCTATCTCAGACATCTCCCTGCTGTATTGTTTCGGAACTTGATGGGAGAAAGTCGCCAATATCCTAAATTTTCTTGCTACTAAAGGAAGTTGATTCTTGTAAACTATCACATATTGGAGATTATTAAAGACGTTTATGAAAGGCAGTAAATTTACAATGAATGCTAAACTTTGTTATTTTATATAATTAATCCCAGTGCTATTACAGACTTTTCTAGACTAGTGGGAGACTGTGAACAAAGAAAATGAGGAAAAATGGAACTCTCTCTCTCTCTCTCTCTCTCTCTCTCTCTCTCTCTATCTCTTCTATATATATATATATACAGTATATATATATATATATATATATATATATTCCATGTTCCACACATAAATTACATATTGCATAACCTTAAATATAT
The DNA here is from genome assembly GCF_036898095.1 of Palaemon carinicauda. NCBI lineage: Eukaryota > Metazoa > Arthropoda > Malacostraca > Decapoda > Palaemonidae > Palaemon > Palaemon carinicauda. The sequence continues at coordinate 71,686,220 of NC_090750.1, forward strand.
TATGCGAGGCAATAAATTTAGATTAAATGCGAAACTTTTTTTTAAATAATCCTAGTGCTATTGAGGACTGTTATGTTCCCTGGTGCGAGACATTGTAAAAATTGGAATCTCTCTCTCTCTCTCTCTCTCTCTCTCTCTCTCTCTCTCTCTCTCAAGTTCCACACAGAAATAAAATTGAATAGTATTAAAACATTATGTAAAGCAATAAATTTAAATCAAATGCGAAACTTTTTTTCAAACAATCCTAGTGCCATTAGAGACTGTAATGTTCCCTAGTGCAAAACATTGTAAAAAAAAAAAAAATACGTAAAAATTTTAACCTCTCTCTCTCTCTCTCTCTCTCTCTCTCTCTCTCTCTCTCTCTCTCAACACAGAATAGAATAAGTAATTCTCTGGTCTAGCCCATTCCCAGTAACTGCTTTAGCAGATGACTAATCCCTCCATTTTTCTTCTTTTCCTCGACAACCCCGACCCTCCCTTGCGGTTTGCACTTACTCAGGACTGATATTTTTCCTTCTGCCTGACAGACTGTTTCATTCCATTCTCGTTAACACGTCTGAATGCGGTTTTCGCAACTAGGAAGATGTGAGGCATATAAATGTTCTATGATCTGTAAAATTAAATGCCTATGCTTGATGTAAAGTGATGTAATGTTCCTTACTTATCAATCTATAAAGTGATTTTAGGTTGCCTGTAGACTTTGTTGAACCGGCTGATTTAAGTCTCTGTTTATAGTTTATATAAGAAATTTCTATCTTAATGTTGAATCCGTTCTTAAAATAATTCATTTTAACTGTTCATTACTTTACCTGTAGTTTGTTTATTTCCCTATTTCCTTTCCTCATTGGGCTATTTCTCCCGGTGGGAACCCTTGGAGGTAATAGCATGCTACTTTTCCAACTAGGGTTGTAGCTTAGCTAATAAATAAAAATAATAATAACAATAACAATGATAACAATAATAATAACCTACAAGAAAGGTTTGAATGCGGTTTTCGCAACGAGGGAAGATGTGAGGCGTATAAATGTTCTATGATCCGTAAAATTAAATGCCTATGCTTGATGTAAAGTGGTGTAATGTTCCTTACTCATCAGTTCATAAAGTGATTTTAGGGTGCCTAAGACTTTGTTGAACCGGCTGATTTTAAGTCTCTGTTTATAGTTTATATAGGAAAATTCTATTTTAATGTTGAATCCGTTCTTAAAATAATTCATTTTAATTGTTCATTACTTTACCTGTAGTTTGTTTATTTCCTTATTTCCTTTCCTCATTGGGATATTTCTCCCTGTGGGAGCCCTTTTAGTTTATAGCATGCTACTTTTCCAACTATTATTATTATTATTATTATTACTTACTAAGCTACAACCCTAGTTGGAAAAGCAGTATGCTATAAGCCCAGGGGCTCCAACAGGGAAAATAGCTCAGTGCGGAAAGGAAAAAAGGAAAATAAAATATTCTAAGAAGAGTAACAACAATAAATATCTCCTATATAAACTATAAAAACTTTAACAAAACAAGAGGAAGAGAAATAAGATAGGAGAGTGTGCTCGAGTGTACCCTCAAGCAAGAAAACTCTAACCCAAGACAGTGAAAGGCCATGGTACAGAGGCTATGGCACTACCCAAGACTAGAGAACAGTGGTTTGATTTTGGAGTGTCCTTCTCCTAGAAGAGCTGCTTACCATAGCTAAAGAGTCTCTTCTACCCTTACCAAGAGGAAAGTGGCACTGAACAATTGCAGTACAGTAACTAGGGTTGTACCTTAGCTAATAAAAAAAAATAATAACAATAATAATAATAACCTACAGGAAAGGTTTAATAGTCTATCTTTGTTATATTTTCCAGTGAATTTTTAATTTTGAATTAGGTGTTGCGATGATTTCTAATCACGTTAGGTATGAAACTTTCACGCTAGTCTCATCAGCCAGTTACCTCTTCCCTATCTGTCTCATGTTGGTTCCTATGTTATGTTTTTGTGGCATTTTCCTAGAATACAAGATTCACAGAGCTGAAGAAGTGATTACATCTCCATAGCACCTGAGAAGACCCCGTCCAGCACTATTATTTCCAAATCATATCTTATAGCATTAAAGAGTTTAGCAACTACTTTCTCTTCTAGACGAAGAGAAACATCGTTTGAAAACTAATCCTTATGTCATTTTTGTTCATGATTTACATCATAAAAATACTATAATAACGTTTGCAAGATGTATGGTTCCAGTCCGTATTAAAGGTTTTTGATAGACCATGAGAATATCGATTCAAGCGGGTGTTACATCAGAACTGTTGCCATATTTTGTTTTGTCAATTTATTTTTTTCCAGGATAAAGGGCAATGACATATCATATGTATGTATATATATATATATATATATATATGTGTGTGTGTGTGTGTGTGTGTGTGTATTCGATCACGCCCAGCTCTCCCCATACTTGGGGTAGAGGAAAAGGAAATAGTCATACCATGGTGAGAAGTTTGTGCGTGTGTGCGCATATCTAAATATTTAGCAGACTTTTTCGACGGGTTGCGTACGCTATTTTGTGTTTGTGTGTGTGTGTGTATATATATATATATATATATATATATATATATATATGTATATATATATATATATATATATATATATATATATATATATATATATATATATATACTAGAACTCGATATTTTTTGGTAATCCCCAAATTCATGCGTATTAATATATGTGTGATTAGTATTGCATACATAATTAAATTGGGTAGAATTTTCTATTTATTTCTCACCAGTCGCAGATATAATATTGAATGTTTTCTTGAAGCTACGTTTTACAACGGAAATGTTACAATGGATTTTTATCAACATCCACATGGCATCGAAATTTGCATTTTCTGGTAAAAATATACTGTCACTGAACCAGTGGCTTTAGGATAACAAATAAAAAATGTTTTATTTTACTGAGCAATGCTAATGTATTTGTGTTCTCTATTTGTTTGTTCTTGTACAGGGTATCTTTAATATTTTTTTTTTTTTGTAGTTCAGGTTTCTTAAGAAAAATTTATCATGCGCACAATTTGCTAACGACAGCAAAAAAAGATAAATAATGTTTTATTTAAGTCTGTTATAGAATTTATGTGTATTACTAAAAGATTGAAATATTCTGTAATAGTATTTAAGTGTATTACTAAAACATTAAAATATCTTACAAAAGCTATAAAAATAATGACTATAAGAGTATAAATAAAAAAAAAACATCAAAGAATATAAAAACAGCACCATCAACGTCTTTTATCTTTAAACGACTCAAAAACTGAGAACGTTAATTAACTTTTATTTCAATTTCCTCCCACTAAAAAAAACTTCATCTAAAACAAGAAGGGTACCATTATAAAAAAAAAAAAAAACATTAGGTACTTAAGCTAACTTCATTGCCATGTTCCGGTCCAGCTGCTATCAAATTAACTTCGGGTCATGTCGAGTATATTTGCGCTTAATTGATCAACTTACTCATTTTGAAATGATGTGTCTTGGAACTAGTAAAGTCATGTTTCAAAGAATGCGAAGAACTAAGCGCTATATTTTAGTGAATTAAATAAAGAACTGATAAGCCTTTTCCATATTTTGAGCGTTCGCGTTGAATGAATTATAGAAAAAAATCTAATTGCTTGTAAAACTATTCTCTTGTGCTTTTTGTATATTCCTTTATATATGCAAGTACAAACATATGCTTGCATACAGGTTTGAATATATATCTATAAAGTCTCTCTCTCTCTCTCTCTCTCTCTCTCTCTCTCTCTCTGAGTCTAATTTATCGCATTTACTTTATAATCTAACGCAGTGATTGAATGCGATAAAGAAATTCAAATACAGCAGTAACACTAACGTTTGAAAACAAAGGATAAAAATAAACACAAATCCAGAGAGAGAGAGAGAGAGAGAGAGAGAGAGAGAGAGAGAGAGAGAGAGAGAGCACGCAGGCCAGCAGTATGCATAAAGGCCGTGTTGAACAGAAACAACTTTTCCCAACGACCCACTTAGACAAAGGCACATGTTGGTAGTGCCTTGTTTGTCGTCAAGCACATGGTGCCAAGTCTCCCGACATGTCGCGTTCCTGTAAAAAAAAAAAAAAAAAAAAAAAAAAAATCCAGAGCGCGTCTATTAGTTCCCCCCTTCGCCCTGACAAAGAACTTTTTCCCAACTTTGCAATTTTGTTTACACTGCGTTTCTTTTGAACCCGAACGCACCAGAAGGTCGTATATTCGTAATCCATTTCGACTTCATTCTTCACTTTAAATTTTAGCTCTTTCGCTTTGGAACATCAAAGTTCTTTTTTTACATTTAGGTCGGTTCCAGTTATTCCATTACCCTCCCTTTTGATCATTTATCTGCGTTTAATTCACTGCTGTTTTCATGTTTCATATTTCTAAATATTTGCATTTAAATGGGATCTCCCTTAACATCATAATAAATTAATAATTTTACAAAAAGAATCCGGTTTGAAAAGGTTACAGAAATTCTAGACTATTTACTTATTAATAATAGGATACATCAAACCACTCGGACTATTTACTGCTCAAAAGCAAATATCTTGATCTAGAATTGTGATGTTATGATGGATTACTGTGAAAATATTTTGATGAAAAAAAAAAAATTATATGGAGTAAATGTTAAACGGCACTTTTGTTCGTAAACAATATCCTTTTACTTGCAATAACTTACACAAATAGATAAAGATATATATAAATATACA
>NC_090750.1:71698444-71700944 GCF_036898095.1 Palaemon carinicauda
TCTTCAATAAAAAAACCAGAGGGTAGGTATCCTCTGCGTGAAACCCTAACTTTAAAGAAACGAAAGACCGGCAACTCTCTCTCTCTCTCTCTCTCTCTCTCTCTCTCTCTCTCTCTCTCGTCACTTTGCGGCCAGAACACGATCAATGCCGACTCTTGAGTTGCCTTGTTTAACCGAGACCAGTTTGACACTTCGGCGAGTTTTGGTACTCGTGTATCTTTCTCTGGCTACCCTTGTGCTACTGCTTCTCCTCATCCTGTAACCTGCCTGTATCATTCTGTAACCTGTCCATCTGCTACAAGATACAAACTCGGCGGGCCGCCTTTGAAAGGAGCAGAGTTCACATTCCTCACGAGGAGATACTGGGGACTAGCTTACCCACCTCTGATTTATGTTGGGCCTGGATTTCTAAGGATAGAAGTGCATTTAAAAAATACTAGCAATTCCTTTAAATTTATTTCTATTTACTCAAGTAATATTTTGAGATGTGTTTGCTGTTCGTCATTTCAGACAAAAGCTACCAATTTGCTCTATTTCTTCTAGAAGCCTTGTAGAAGATATTTATTGCCATGTGCAGAATACCAACAAGGATTTGATTTATAACTCCAATACAGTTAGTCATTTTAAATCACCGGCAAAAATAAATTCTACTTTCTAAATTTTACACATAATAAATAAAACCATTGAATAACAGGTTGCTATTTTAACCCTAAATTAACTTCAACGATATATCATAACTTTGAAGAATATTTAAGGTATTTATTGCTTTAAATGCTGAGTCAGTTTCGGAATATTCATACCCTTTAATTTGTAATTCAGAGGATTTCTTATAGATCAATGACTATAATCATTTATGCAAATTTATTACCCCAACACTAAGTAACCACATTTCACACAAGACATGGAATAAAAGTATCATTCTTCCTCATAAAATTATTGATATTTCAAATTCAAGTAAATTCAACTTTCCAATGTTAAGCAAAAATGTATTACTAATTTAAAGGCTGAAACAACTATTTAAATTAAATTACATCATTTAATAAATATAGCCAAGAAGATATAAAGATGCCACATTATTTTTTTGTTAAGGTTTTTTCTTTCTTGCCAGTTATAAAATAGAACCTCCAAGACAAATATATCGAAACCTCTTTTGGCTCTTTTCAACCAAAAATAAGTTTTTCGATAAAGTTTGGGCAATTTAGCTGTAAACTTGCACTCGTAAATATTTTTAAAATCCCGTGCTCTAAAAGCTATATTTGGTTGCAGCATTGCAATCTGGATTTGTGTGACTGGAATATAATTATGTTTCTGAATCGGGAATTGTACTCTTTTTCATTGCAAGTAGAGTAAATAGAACAATAATAATAATAATAATAATAATAATAATAATAATAATAATAATAATAATAAATCCAAGTTCCTTTCGCCTCTGCCAACAAAATATTTCCTCATTACAGATATTGATAACAACTACAATATACCAACAGCAATACAAAAAAAAAATGACAACAATAATAATAAAACAGGCAATACAAATACAAATAACAACAATAATAGTAAAAACAGTCATTTGATTAAAAAAAAAAAAAAACCATCCTTTTGCATTTCGATAGAAAATGACCCCAATCTGTTATAAATGCTGTCATAAATTTCTTGCCAATGCAGTATTTAATTTTTCAGATTACGTACAAGAAAATACCATACGTGACATTAAGGTCCAATATGATTCGTCTCGTTAATCGCTCCCATTTACCCAAATGTGAGAAGAGAATTTAGCCATTAATAACATAATGATTTGACATAACTAAAATTGCCAGATAATAAGTAGTATTGAATTCAATGACACTTTTTTATGTTAATAATTTTATCAAACTTGGTGATTTATGGCATTGGTAGACATTGTGCTGCAGCTGACGTTACAAGGAAATACATTAGAGGATCAATGAAGACTTCGTTTATAGGAACAAATATTCATGAAGAACCGAGAGAGAGAGAGAGAGAGAGAGAGAGAGAGAGAGAGAGAGAGAGAGAGAGAGAGAGAGATTTTACCTTATAATATTCTAGTCCATGTCTAGGACATCTTTAGTGACATATGGCCCTTTTTAGAGCTATTATTTATCTCATTTTAGATCTTGTGTATAAAAAGTTCGTTGGATACGTAGTATGCTATAACAGTTAAAATCTAGTGGCATTCGTTTTAGTAAAAGTTTATTTTACCTTTTCAAAAAATACAAGAGTTTGATTCTTTCCTGGACTATAACAATGATTTTTTTCTTAATCCAATACACGTTTATATGATTTTTTTTTTTTTTAAATCTAAGCCTTATTTTCGTAATTACAATACTGTACATTATTTGAACCTAATTCTAGACATGCCCTTACCATTCATGTTTTAAAGATATGGAAAAATTATTACTATCTATCACAAACTAATTTACCCGTAGAAAAAGCGGTCACTTTAAAATTTCAATCAATAAGGAAATTTCTATCAACGTTTTCT
>NC_090750.1:71708604-71711104 GCF_036898095.1 Palaemon carinicauda
TATATATAATATAAACATATATATATATATATATATATATATATATATATATATATATATATATATATATCATTGAAGGCAATATAACCTTAGTGGCGTCAACGTGTCTCCTATAGGAATCCTCATATTTCCTCGGTTTCTCTAAGTTTTCAGGCAATCGCTTTCATGAGGAATTAGAGAGATTCCTTTAACTTTTGCAACAAATGATATTTACTCCTCTTGTCGAGAGTCAGGTACCTCATGAAGCATTCTACTATGGCCTTTACTATAGACAGACAGATAGATAGATAGATAAATAGATAGATTATATCTACTCACACTTAAAATCCCCACAATAAACTAGTTGCTAACCGACGAACAGCAAAAATAAATATCTTCAAAAAATAAATTTGCGAAATTCATTTACCGTACAGGCAAGTAATTTATTTCATTCATGTTTCCTTCTTAAGACAGAAAAAAAAAGGTTCATATACTTCACTCCCAGGTATTAGATTTTGAAAAAGAGATATTCCATGGGTTTATAGATCGAACGTAATATGATAATCACAAAACCCTATCTCGTAAATCATAAACGCATGTCTAATCTTGTAGAAATCTAATGCCATGAAAAATTCTTTTAAATAAGTAACTGATTTCTTCCTTAAGATTACGCTGATAATCACATGGCTCTATATTACGGAAAAGTGTGCGTGTGTGTATGCCGAGTGTGTGTGCCATGAAAAATTATTTCAAATAAGTAACTGACTATTGCCTTAATATTACGCTGATAATCACATGGTTTTATATTACGGAAAAGTGTGCGTGTGTGCGTGTGTGTGTGTGGTGTATGCGCCGAGCGTGTGTGTGTGTGCCATAAAAAATTCTTTTAAATAAGTAACTGACTATTGCCTAATATTACGCTGATAATCACATGGTTCTATATTACGGAAAAGTGTGTGGTGTGTGCGTGTGTGTGTATGTGTGTATGTGAGTGTTAGCTTACAAACGGGATAGCTAAGCAACCTTAAACCTCTCCCTCAACTCCATCTTTCTCCCTGCCGGTGCACCCACTAATGCCCGCAGGCTTTCAACTGCCATTTGTATACATTCGAACCCGCTTCCCATACAATCGTTAACCGCAAGGTCCCTTTTGAAGTCAAAAAAAGGAGGGTCGAGGAGGAAGTGGGTGCTAGTGTGGCTTAGAGAGGAGGCGTTTGAAAAGTCTCCTGTATGTCAAGTACACGAACTCTTTAGTAACAAGTGTATAGGTGATGTTACTTACATGCCATTAAGTAAATACTGCTCTGGTCTATGGCTGATGTTTGGCCTCGACCACTGAGCCAGAGAGGAAATGACATTTTGCTATTGGATTACCTTAAAAGCTTAGCGATTCTAAGGGACATGATGTGCCTACTTTTATTCTCTTGTGATGGATGATTTTATCCACTTATGTTTGTTTTATTTTGCTCTTAGGACTAAACAACTCACCTCTTCTCTGTAGGAATACTCCAACATTAAGTATTCTGGTTGTATATCTACGGAAAAACAATTAACTTTTAAGATATATATTTTATATGTATTCCAATAGCCTACAGTTAACTCTCTTCTTAGTTTGCAAAAATTGACTTATTTCTTCATGTCTAACGTATCTTCCCTGATTTACCAATTATGATCTACAACTATATTTATATCATGTGTACCATATATATATATATTATATATATATATATATATATATATATATATATATATATATATATATATATATATATGTGTGTGTGGTGTGTGTGGGTGTGTGTGTGTATATATTTATATATATATATATATATATATATATATATATATATATATATATATATATATATATATATATATACTTCATTCGAATTTACAAAATTCTTTCCTTGCTTCTCTAATGATTGATGCTCTCATCACAATACAAATTCCATACTTCATCTCCATATACATTTAGACAAAGACAAAAATTCCCCTTCTATAAGTTTCCATTGAGGAAAAAGACAATATCTATTTAGTAGCAGTACAAAAACTTGCCTGAATGTTAATTACTCGGATAAACGTAATCCTCCGTTTTACTCAAGACAAAAGAAATTATTTGCGCCAGATATCGGGTTGAAAATCCTACTTCATGCATTATAGCACTGCTTTTATCCAGTGAATTTCTAAAACGGTTAAAGGAATTAAACATTAATTTTGACCACTAAAATGTGATGCAAATTAGAACAAAAGGTTTTTCCTAATAATTAGAAGTCTTCAATAAAAAAGCAGAGGGTATCCTCTGCGTGAAACCCTAACTTTAAAGAAACGAAAGACCGGCAACTCTCTCTCTCTCTCTCTCCTCTCTCTCCCTCTCTCTCCTCTCTCTCCTCTCCTCTCCCCTCTCCCTCTCTCTCTCTCTCTCTCTCGTCACTTTGCGGCCAGAACACGATCAATGCCGACTCTTGAGTTGCCTTGTTTAACCGAGACCAGTTTGACACTTCGGCGAGTTTTGGTACTCGTGTAT